>NC_133788.1:2397363-2594211 GCF_003597395.2 Chelonoidis abingdonii | reverse complement strand
TGCACATCAAAACTAGAGCAGAAGAGCCGGGTGTTGCTCAGGGCTGTGAAAAATGAGAGGCCCTGAGTCCCGTCCTCAGGTCAACCCAACGCCCAGCGTAGCCAGGGCTAGGTGGGGGGAAGAGTTCTCCATCGACCTACCTACAGCCTCAGCCAGATGGATTATCTACATCGGGGTAGGTGACCTATGGCTTTGGCACGCAAACTGATTTTCAGTAGCACTCACGCTACCCGGGTCCTGGCCACCAGTGTGGGGGGCTCTACATTTTAATTTAATTTTAAATGAAGCTTCTTAAACATTTTAAGAACCTTATTTCCTTTACATACAACTATAATTTAGTTATATGCTATAGACTTTTAGAAAGAAACCTTCTAAAAACATTAAAATGTATTACTGGTATGCGAGACCTTAAATTAGAGTGAATAAACGAAGACTCGGCACACCACTGTTGAAATGTTGCTGACTCCTGATCCACATTCATGGAACAAACCTTTCAGGGGACGTAGGAAGCATCTACACTATGGTGCTGCGGTGTCCCAGCTGCAGCGTGGTAGCTGTGTCCCTGTAGCAGCTGAAGTGTAGACATGCCCTAATTAGATGGAAAATGTTGGGAAGGGCAGAGTATTGTCACTGCAGCCAATTTCATCTTCAAAGGAAGCACTGATTTCCCCAAGGCCTCTCTTCCTTAGCAACAAAGAGTGACTGTGATCCCGGGCTGAGGAACGTGCTCGAGAGTTGTGCCAGTGGAACCTGGACACGGAACTGAAAATCCCACTGGACTTTCTACCCCATCACTGCTCTTTGCAGCACCCCATAGTCTCTCAGCAGGGCTTCCTTGCAGGATCTGCTGTTTGTTTCTTTCCCCACCGCGTAGCTGCCAAGAGCTCAGCCAGGCTGAATCTCTGGGATTCCTGCAACAGGGGCCGGTTTTCACTGGGAAATCGAATCGTGTTTCAGCTTGAGTCTTCAGCACCGAGTTAGCTGATGTGATGCTGTGATCAGTGTGACTAGAACCGGTTGTTCAGTATCCTCTCATTGTGCCGCGGCTGCACTCCACTAAGAGCTAGGTTCACTCCCCACCAACTGACAAGCTGCTGGACACAACCTGGCCTTGTCTGTGCTGCCCACTGCCATGCTCAGCATTTTACCTAGTTCGATTGCTACAAATAGTGTGTGAACCGAGTGAGGCTTCCTAGTGATGAGAAACCCTGAGGGAGTGTGATGGGAAGAGGATAAGGATGTGGCCAGTGGGTCCCTGGACTGCATGTATCGGCCGATTTAGGGGAAGCAGGTCCCTTGCCTATACTTCTGCCCCATACCCCGAGGTAGGGACCATTCAGGAGATGTATGAGCATTCTGTTCCTCAGACCCCAAGAAGGGCTCAGTGTAAGCTTCAAAGCTTGTCTTGCTCCACAGCAGAAGTTAGTCGACTAAGAGCTGTTCCCTCACCCTCCATTGTCTCTCGCAGACCTATGAGAATATGGCTTAGCAGGAGCCTGTTTACTCAGGCTGTGTCCTTTGTGTAGGAATGTCACCGTTGGGAGGTGGTCCCAACTTCACCAGCTCCCCTTGAATATGCTCTGCATGTTTGTTTAATGGAGAGTTTACCCCTTTCCCTAGGTCATTAATGAAGATGTGAAATAAATAGGGCAAAACACCTACGCCTCCTCCATTGCCGTAAACAACAACTCCCAACTGAAAACTATCCCTTCTATTGTCCTGCTTTGTCTACGATGCTTCAGGCAGTGTTTGGTTTGGTTTCCAGACAATGGTGAGATTGTGATGTTAGAGGTTACTCAGCCAGCCGTTGTAAAGTTGGAGGAAGGTCACTGGATTATTCCCATGGACTTGATTTCAAGATTCAAGCCAAATTCTGATTTTCCAGACTCCAAATCTGTAAATTATTCAAGTTTGTATGTACCTCTGTGCCTGAAAATTATGATGGTCGCAATTTCTTTTTACATTTCTGTGATTTTATTGATTTTTTTACCCCCATTATCCCACAAGACCTTTCTGTTATTGGGGTTTACCAGTACCTCATTCTTAGAGAGTGGGACTGTGACTGGCATAAATCAGACAATCCTCTTAATAATTAAAATTTGTGCACATTAATGTGCAAAGGCTGCCTGCATCTTCCACTCACCGTGGAGTTCCCCTTCTGGAAAAACTGGCCCATATGAGCCATTCATCTAGATAGGAAATACCATACAAGCCTCACATTTGCAGGGAAACAGCCATCTTCTGAAAGGCTGGAGTGCCATGACCAGAGCTGGTGGAAGAGAGCTGAGATGTAGGGTGAATCATAGGATATGCGACTAGGACTTCTTTAAATGTGTCTAGACAGAACGGTCACCCAGGCTGCAAGCTGATGGGCATGATACCAAATTCTGAGCTCTGCATCAGCACATTTTTGAATTAGCTAAAGAATTTCACATTTTAGGTCTAGGGCTGATTGCATCCCCTTGGCTACTTGGCTCCTGAGAATCAGGGGCGGCTCTAGGCATTTTGCCGCCCCAAGCACAGCAGGCAGGCTGCCTTCGGTGGCTTGCCTGCGGGAGGTCCCCAGTCCTGCAAATTCAGCAGCAGCCTGCGGGAGGTACGCTGAAGCCGTGGCACCAGCGGAGCCTCCGGAGGCATGCCGCCGAAGGCAGCCTGTCTGCCACCCTTGAGGCGACCGGCAGAGCGCCCCCCGCAGCTTGTCGCCTCAAGCACGCGCTTGGGGTGCTGGTACCTGGAGCAGTCCCGCTGAGAATCCTCTTGAAGGTATTTCCACCTACAGCTGCTTTCCTGGCACATGGCCTATGACTTGTATTGCTGCAGAGAAATTTGCAAATCTACGCTAGGAGAAAGGGGAAAAAGTATTAGTATTTTTTTGGAGAAAGAGAAGGGGAGAGAGAGACTATGCAGGATCCTGCTCACAGTTGAATAACCCATTTGCCCTGTGTTGTGGCTGCTCGTTTTGGCCATGCTCAGAAATGGGAGCGATTGGTTCAGAACTGAAAACCATGGGAGGCTGGGGCATGTCTGTTGGACTGAAGGACCTGAGGAAGGAAATACCTTGAATACCATGTCCAGTTCTCTTCGCCCCATCTCCAAATGGATGTAGTGGAACTAGAAGCAGTTCAGAGAAGAGCAGCAAAGATGGTCAAGGGTATGGAATGGCGTCCATATGAGGAGAGAGTACAAAAAATTAGGGCTGTTTTGGTTTAGAAAAGAGACATTTATGTGGGGATATGATAAAGCAGGGGTGGACAAACTACAGCCCAGGGGCCACATCTGGCCCTTGAGGCATTTTAATTCGGCCATCAAGCTCCCAGCAGGGAACGGGGTCCAGGGCTTGCCCTGCTCTGGTGCTCCAGCCAGGGAGCAGGGTTGGGGGCTTGCCATGGCTCTGCATGGTCCCCGTAAGCACCTGCATGTCCCTCCTCCAGCTCCTACGCGTAGAGGCAGCCAGAGGGCTCTGCTCCACACACTGCCCCTGCCCTGAGCGCCACCCTGCAGCTCCCATTGGCTGGGAACCGTGGCCAATGGGAGCTTCAGAGGTGGCGCCTGCAGACGGGGCAGCGCACAGAATTGCCTGGCTGCGCCTCCGCGTAGGAGGCAGAGGGGAGACATGCTGCTGCCTCCAGGAGCTGCTTGAGGTAAGAGCCTCCCAAAGCCTGCACCCATGACCTCCTCCCATGCCCCAACCCTCTGCCTCAGCCCTGATCCCCCTCCTGCCCTCCGAAACCCTCGGTCCCAGTCCGGAGCACCCTCTTGCAACCTCACCTCCTCATCCCCAGCCCAACCCTGGAGTCCTCACCCCTCCCTGCACTCCAACCCCCAATTTTTTGAGCATTCATGGCCCGCCATACAATTTCCATACCCAGAGGTGGCCCTCGGGCCAAAAGTTTGCCCATTCCTGTGATAGAGGCTCTATAAAATAAGAACAGAGCTGGGTCAGACCAATGGTCCATCTAGCCCAGTATGCTGTCTTCTGACAGCGACCACTGCCAGATGCTTCAGAAGGAATAAACAGAACAGAACAATTGTTCAGTGATCCCATCCCCTGTTGTCTAGTCCCAGCTTCTGGCATTTGGAGGTTTAGGGGCATCTGGAGCATAGGGTTGTATCTTCGACCATCTTTGCTAAAAGCCATTGATGGACCTATCCTCTGTCTAATTCTTTTTTGAACGCAGTTCTAGTTTTGGCATTCACAATATCCCCTGGCAGTGAGTTCCACAGATTGACCATGCGTTATATTCATTTTAAACCTGTTGTCTAGTAATTGCATTGGGTGAGCCCCAGTTCTTGTGCTATGTGAAGGGGTAAGTAACACTTCCTGATTCACTTTCCCCACACCAGTCATGATTTTATAGACCTCTGGCCCCTTAGTCATCTCTTTTCTAAGTCTTTTAATTTCTCCTCATATGGAAGTTGTTCCATACCCCAATGATTTTTGTTGCCCATCTGTGCCTTTTCCAGTTCTGCTATATTTGGAGATGGGATGTCCAGACCTGCACACGTTATTCAAGGAGTGGGCTTAGCATGGATTTCCATACTGGCATTATGATATTTTCTGTCTTTGTTTCTATCCCTTTCCTTATGGTCCCCAACATTCTTTTTTTTTTGACTGTCGCTGCACGTTGAACAAATGTTGTCAGAGGACTATCCATGATCACTGCAAGATCTCTTTCGTGAATGGTAACGCCTAATTTAGACCCCATCATTTTGTATGTATAGTTGGGATTATGTTTTCCAATGTGCATTACTTTGCACTTATCAACATTGAATTTCATCTGCCATTTTGTTGTCCAATCACCCAGTTTTGTGAGATGCCTTTGTAGCTCTTCACTCTCTGCTTTAGACTTAACGATCTTGAGTAGTTCTGCATCATCTGCAAACTTCTCTGCCTCACCGTTTGTTCCTTTTCCTGATAATTTATGAATATGTTGAACAGCACAGGTCCTAGTAGAGATCCTTGTGGGACCCTGCTATTTACCTCTTTCTGTTGTGAATTCCTACGCTTTGCTTCCTGTTTTTGAACCAGTTACTGATCCATGAGAGGATCTTCCCTCTTATGCCATGGCAGCCTATTTTGTTTACCGTGGGACCTTGTCAAAGGCTTTCTGAAAGTCCAAGTACATTATGTCCACTGGATCCCACTTTTGGCCATGTGCTTGTTTATACCCTCAAAGAATTCTAATAGATTGGTGAGGTATTATTGCCCTTTACAAAAGTTCATTTAATTCTGTTCTTTACCATAGTTTCAATCAGTTTGCCTGGTACTGAAGTTATAATCCTATAATCACCAGGATCTCCTCTGGAGCCGTTTTAAAAAAATCACTGTTATCTTAGCTCTCCTCCAGTCATCTCATACAAAGCCTGATTTAATCGAGAGGTTACATACCACAGTTAATAATTCTGCAATTATATATTTGAGTTCCTTCAAAACTGTTGGGTGAATCCCATCTGGTTCCAGGGACTTATTACCGTTTGTCAGTTTGTCCTAAAACATCCTCTATTGACTCTACAATCTAAGACGATTCTTCAGATTTGTCACCTAAAAAGAATGGCGCAGGTGTGGGAATCTCCCTCACATCCTCTGCAGTGAAGACCAATGCAAAGAATTCATTTAGCTTCTCTGGAACTGCCTTGTCTTTCCTGAGTGCTCCGTTAGCACCTTTATCGTCCAGTGGCCCAAATGATTATTTGCAGGCCTCTGGCTGCTGATGTATTTCATCATATTTTTGCTGTTAGTTTTTGTGCCTTTTGCTAGTTACTCTTCATATGCTTTTTTGGGCCTCCTTTATACTTCTACACTTGCCTTACCAGAATTAATGCACCTTTCTGTTTTCCTGACTAGGATTTGACTTCCAGTTTTTAAAGGATGACTTTTTGAGTCTACCTGCCTATTTTGATTTGCTGTTTAGCCATGGTGGCATTTTTTTGGTCCACTCACTGTTTGGGAGAGGGGCCCATATATTTAGTTTGAGCCTCTATTATGGTGTTTTAAATCGTTGCCATGCAGCTTGCAGGCATTTCACTCTTAGTACTGTTCCTTTTAACTTACATTTATCTGGCTTCCTCATTTTTGTATAGTTCCCCCTTTTGAAGTTAAATGCTACTGTGGTGGATTTATTTGTTTCCTCCTTATAAGAATGTTAAATTTGATTACATTATGGTTGCCATTAGCAAGCAGTTCAGCTACACTCACCTTTTGGTGAGAGTAGCTGAATGTAGGACTAAATCAAGAATTGCCTCTCCCCTTGTGGGTTCCAGGACTAGCTGCTCCAAGAAGCAGTCATTAATGGAGTGTAGATATTTTATTCCTGCATCCCATTGTGAGATGACATATGCCCAGTTAATATAGGTAGTTGAAGTCCTCCATTATTAATGGGTTTTCTGTTTTTGTAGCCTCTCTAATCTCCCTGAGCATTCCACAATCACCGTCATCATCCTGGTTAAGTGGTCGGTAACATATTTCTACTGTTACATTCTTACTATTCAAGCATGGAATTTCTATCTGTAGAGATTCTATGGTACAGTTTGATTCATTTAAATTTTTTATTATTTGACTCTGCTTTCTTTCACATATAGAGCCACCCCTCACCAGCGCAGTATATGTATTCCTATATATTAGGTATTCTGGTACTTGTGTCCCATGGATCATCATTTTTCCAACAAGTTTATGTAATGCCTATTATATCAATATCCTTATTTAATACTAGGCACTCAGTTCACTCAAATTCACCCCTGTGCATATTTAGACTTCTACCATTTGTGTACAAGCACTTATCAAATTTGTCAATATTTAGTTGTCTGTTTTCATGTGAGTTCATTGAATGGGAATCTTTTTCATTGGACTGTTTCTCTTCAGTTCCTGCCTGTATTTTATCAACTTCTATCCTCTCTTCACTATGATATAGGACAGGGGTCGGCAACCTTTCAGCAGTGCTGTGGCAAGTTTTCATTTATTCACTCTAATTTAAGGTTTCGCATGCCAGTAATACATTGTAACGTTTTTAGAAGGTCTCTTTCTATACGTCTATAATATATCACTAAACTTTTGTTGTATGTAAAGTAAATAAGGTTTTAAAAATGTTTAGGAAGCTTAATTTAAAATTAAATTAAAATGCAGAGGCCCCCGGACCGGTGGCCAGGATCCGGGCAGTGTGAGTGCCACTGAAAATCAGCTTGTGTGCTGCCTTCGGCACCTGTGCCATAGGTTCCCTACCCCTGATATAGGATATAAATCCTCCCCACAGAATGTCTCTATCTGAACCGTGTGCTTCTTCACAACTTTAGGCGTTCCCCCAGCCCTTAATTTAAAACTCCTCTATGACATTTTTAATTTTACATGCCAGCAATCTGCTTCCATTTTGGGTTGGGTCAAGTGCATCCTTCCTGTATCGGCTCCTTCTTTCCTAAAGGTTTCCCAGTTCCAAATAAACCTAAATCCCTCCTCCCAACACCATCCTCTCATCCACCATTGAGACCTGCAGTTCTGCCTGTCTAACTAGCCCTGAACATGGAACTGGAAGCAATTCAGAGAATGCTCCCATGTAAGTCCTGAACTTTAATCTCTTACCTAGAAGCCTAAATTTGGCCTGCAGGACCTCTCTTCCACCTTTCCCTATGTCATTGGTACCTACATGTACCATGACCACTGGTTCCTCCCCAGCATGAATGGGTTGGAAAAAATGTAATTTACCATTCCCACAATACAAAAACCAGGCGTCACCCAATGAAATTAATAGGCAACAGGTTTAATACAGATAAGAGTCAATACTTTTTCACACAATGAACAATTGACTTGTGGAACTCATGGCCAGAAGTATAACTGGGTTCCAAAAAGAACTAGATAAGTTCTTGGAGGATAGGCCCCTCAGTGGCTGATTTCCAGGATGGTCAGGGATGCAACCCCACGCTTGGGCAACCCTAAACCTCTGACTGTCAGAAGCAGGGAGGGGAAGACAGGTGTGAGTCTTTTCAGTATTTCCCTGTTCTGTTGTACACTGTCCCTGAAGCTCAGGTATTGGCAACTGTCAGAGACAGGATACTAGGCTAGGATTGGTCTGACCAATATTGCCATTCTTATGTTCTTAGAATCTGTTTCTGAATTGCTTGTGCTTTCAGGGAGATTGGCAGATGGAGGAGGAAGGTCAAGGGCTAGACCTGAAAAGTTTTTGAGGAAGAACATGATTCTTGATCTGGGAAAGTCCCATTTTCAACAGTGACTTAGGCACTTTGAAGCCTAGTGCTCATTGATAGTCAATAGGACTTAGACTCCTAAGTGACTTCTGAAAATGTGACTTAAATTCCTAAGTTACTCAGGTGTTGCTGAAAACGTTACCTCTGATCTTGTTCTGCCAGCTTGTGTCAGGCCATGGCTGCTGTGTTTCCTGAGGGGTCTTAAAGGGCTGTGACTGCTCCCCCAAATCACCATGAGGCCTGAAAGGGGCAGATGCCACTGCACTGGGGAGGCAGGACAGTGATCTAGTATCCATAACAGGGGCCTTTATGGGTCCACAACAAGCAGTGCGCCCATGGCCCACGCTGTTGGCCATTGCCCTCGATCCTAGTGTGGATTCGGAGGTATGAAAGTGCTGCACAAACCAATCACAAGGAAGGGACCTGTGAATAGGGTTGCCATGTGTCCAGTTTTCAACGGGAACACCTGGTCATTAAATGTCCGATTGGCAGCGCAGGAGAGCTAACAGGCTCCCTGCCCAGCTCTGTGAGGCTCCCGGAAGCGGCCAGCATGTCCAGCTCCTAGGTGGAGAGGGAACCATAGGGGCTTTGCACACTGCCCCTGCCCCGAGCATTGGCCAGGAGCCGCGAGTGATGGAGGGAGGGGAGATGCAGTCAGCGGGGTGGGGCCTTGGAGAAGGGGAGTGGGACAGGTTTAGGGCCTTGAGGAAGGGCAGAGGGCAGGGCTAAGGTGTTTGGTTTTCTGCAGTTAGAAAGTTGGCAACCCTACCTGTGAATAGGAGAGTGTTCGGTGCAGTACAGGCAGCCACCTCCTGCTGCAGAGGCAGGAAGGAAACTGGCATGAGGCAGGAAGGGGTGGAGCTGATAGTACCAATGAAGGCTGCTCTCTTCATAACCTGTCTGACTGCAGCAAGGAGGAGGAGCTGCCCCATGAGCCCTGTGCCACGGGCTTGAACGTTTTGTGGTTGACTGACATGAGCAAACCGCCTGGCGTTCTACAGTGTCCTCTTGCGTTCACATGGATTTATAAAGGGTTCACTCCTTGAGGCAGGCCTGTCGTTCTGTTCTGGGTTTGGCAGCTCCCAGCCCAGTGGGACCTGGGTCTTTAATTCTAGCCCCTAGGTGTTGTCACAGTACAAATAACTAATAATGCCAAGCCTTGTAGAGTGGGAAGCATTTCTACTGTCTTGTGTTTGACACTGTAAGTGTTCATAGCAAGATGCACTGACCAGTTGATAAATTGGATGTAACTTCGAATCCCAGTGGAGCCGTAGAACAAAAGGCCCCGTGTGTGCAGGAGGTTGGCGTTTGAGATGAGGGCTAGTCACTTATCACAGTAGTATCTGAGCACTTTCCAGTTGCACATTAAAGCACATGACATGCATCTATCAAATGTCCATTCTCTCACCCCCGACAGGGAGAAGGGTGTGCGGTGGTGGGCTTTAGTTTGGGGTTTTTATCTTACTAAATATCTACCCGTGTGGCTAGACATTGACGTTAGAGAAGGCAAAGCCAAAGACATTCTCCTTGTAGTGTGAACGGAAGGTGGGGAGGGCTGCGACGGTCCTTAGTTCCTGGAGAAGTTAATTCCACCACCTTGGATCAGCCCCTGAGAAGGCTCCATCTCCCGCTCAGGCGAGCTTTACCTTATTGTAGAGAGCTCCATTAGGCCAGAGGAGAACTGTGGTCCACCGAGGCTCCCTCTGTGTAGGACCGAGGCTCTACTGAAGGGTTGGGGAGAAGCAATAGGAGGATGTGGAGAGGCTTCTGTCAGCCCCGCTGATCGAGGGAGTGTGTCTGTCATTTGTGAAGTGGGGTCATAACTTAGAGGCCGTGTCAGACCTTTGGCTGCTAATGGATTCCCAGGGAGCTGCTGTGCTAAGAGTGTTTCTTCCAACTATGCCTGGCAAAGTGAGGGTGACCATTTGGATGAAGAGAACTTGCTCCTTGCATCTGCATCTTTATGTCCTCTGCATTAGGCTGCTGTAACATGGTTTTCTTGGGGCTGCCTCCTAAGGAAACGTGGAAATGGAAACTGGTGCTTAACACGGCTGCTAGATTGTTTGGAGTGGAGCTTCCTACCCAGGGGATAGAACACTGCGCTCTGGGTTCTCAACAGGCTGCTCGATGCTTTACACAAGCAGATTGAGGAGCTGGTTTTCAACTCTAAAACCCTGAGTGGTTTTGGACCCAGTTACCTGAGACTTTCCTCATGTGATCATGGTGGCATTGCAATCAACAGCCAGGCTGCAGCAGGAGTTCCCTGGCTTTTGATGTGGGGAGGTGGCTGGCAGGGCATGCTCAGCGAGCGCCCCTTGACTCTGGAGCTTGCTTCTTCTTTGCTGCATCAGATCCCGGCTTTGTTAACCTTCCCCACATGTTGTCAAGCCCGTGTCTTTCCCTAGGCAGCGAGGAGAAGGGGTGAGCTGAGAGGGACTGTGACTTTGGGCAGGCTGTTAGTTTGAGGGGCAGTCTATGTGGTTCTGTTTGCTGATTATAGTTGAGAATGGGAATTGACTGTAAAGGTACCGTGGACTTGAGGTGGGGTCTGTTCTTATACACTGAAAAAATAGAGGTGTAGAATTTTTTTTTACAATTTTTTATAACATTTTCTTTGCCAGAAAACGCTGTTTGGGTTTCACGAGCCACCCTCTTCAAAGTCCTGGGGGCGCTCTGTGTGGCGTGCGCAGGTATTATTGGAAGCCAGTACATGAACACTAGCATCTGAGACTGGGTCCCATCGGGCTGGCTTCCTGCCCACAGGTGGGTGTCCTTTGACTCTACTCTGCTAGTTACATTTAGCCATTAGCAAACGAATCTGTCCACAGTGATGTCCCATTAGCAAACCCATTTATCTAACATAATCTGTCTGCCAGACGGAAGCTGGTTAAGTGACTCACGCTGTATTCTAAGTAAAATATGCTTAGCAGTTCATTAGCCTTTGGCATCCAAACTAATTACATTTGCTGCATCCCTTGTAAGGCAGTGACTCTTACACGGCAATATGCTAATGTCACAGGGACACTGCCCCAGTGCAGGGCCTGTTCCTGGTGATAATAGTTTATATGGTCTCTGGCCAGTGCCTTTTATCTGTGGATCACCAAGCCCTTCACAACATCTTGGTGGGGCAATCGGAGTAAAACTTTGTTCCAGTCAGATAGAGGATGTCTCTCTTCCTGTTCTAAATACCTAGGGCCTGATTTTTCCGCCCCACTTCAAGCCCCTTTGCACCACCCAGGTGGCACAGAGGAGCTGAGTCTGGTCCTGAGGATACCCTCGGCATAGCGTAGCTAACCCAGACACCAACTACCCGCCAGTCTATCTTGCCATGTGGGTGGTGCCCAGGGTGGAGCATGCCCATGCAATACCCAGCTGTTGTAATGTCCTGTGTACCATTTATATTGCTGTAAGAGTCCAGTCAGATTGGGGCCCCATTGTGCTCTTCACTGAACAAAGATACAGTATGTGACAGTCCCTGCCCCAAAGACCTTACAGACCACACCTGGCTGGTGGGTCCAAGCTAGAGCAGTACATGTGAATCATGAGACTCATGGAGATGCAGTTTGCTCCCTTTAACAGTCCCAAGTCTCTCTTGGTACAAGAGAAAATTTGTCACTGGATTTCGAGGGTGGGAAGGTCTTAAATCCACGTTGTCATTACCTGACACGCCAGCCCTCACATCTGTGGCTTGTAGAAGCAGTCTTGTTTTGGGTTCATTCTGCTGCCTCTCCAATGGGTGCCCCGACAGCTATTGCTGAAGCTGGGCTGACGTTCTCCAACCTCTGTACAAAGTTTGGGATGGGGGGATTGTTTGTGCCAGATGGAAATGCTCAGCCCTGCTCACCAAAGCCAAGAGAGAAACAACTCTGGTACTCAAGCTCTGACGAGGATTTTCCATGAAGTGGAGAGTAAATCAGTTATAACCAAAATACAAAACTTACTGAAGTTTTTTTTCCCTTCACGCAAACCATAAGTATTAACATTAGTGCCTAGGCAGCTGGCTTCTCTATAAACGTGTGATGTGTTTTTCTTTAATGGTGTGGTCTGAATCGCTGTCACGCAGGGAGCATAGAACTGTATGGTTACTAACATATTCATGTTACCTACAGCTCACTGCTGCTGTCTCCTAACTTCATGTTTGTGCCCACTCCCTTCTTTTTTCTGCAGGCCGCTGTCCATCTGGATCTTAACTACCATCCAAAATAAAAAACATCATCCTGTAAGATCTGTGTGTCCGTACCTTTACGTTTCCAATTGAAACCTTTATCACACTTTCAAACATGAATATGCAGCAGTCACATTTTAGGTCTTACTCCTCAGAACAAATGTCTTTGCTATAGGAAAAATGGGAACATGTTTGAGATTATTCTGATATTTCCACTATTTTTCACTTTTTAAATGTCAATTTTCAGTCCTTTGGTTTTCTCCAATCAGACTAGCCAATCTTGATCAATGCTCACGTGTAAAAGTCCAGTTGAATTGTACAGGTAAATAACACAGGAATCTTAACATTTATTAAAATTAGTCCATCACTTCTGAATATTATTTTAACTAATTGACCTTTCTATCTCTGTTCAGACTTCTCCATCTGTTATTCCTTCATCTACCATCTCAACATGAGACAACAGTGCAATGCTGGTCGTGAAAAAAGCAAATGCAATCTTGGGTTGCATTAACAGAGGGATAGCGTGCAACATAGATGCTGACTTTTGTTTTTGCCAGTGGGTGCTTTTGAAGAGGTGTGTGTGCTTGGGGGTGGGGCACTCTGACAGTTTTCAGTATATTTATGTAACCCTTTTGTCCATCAGAGCTGGCAGCAACAAGGGCCGGGTTCAGTATCTAGGAGTTCTGTTTCAATAACACAATACATAACCAGCTTGAGCCCCCACCCAGTGACCTGGGACAATTACCTACCACCTCCCCGGTGCCTCTACGAGACAACACTTCTCCTCTCACAAGCACAGAGTCTGAGCATAGCAAAAGTCTTTTAATAAAGGAGGGAAACAATGCGGCATTATGTTGGGGAAACACCACAAACAGGTTTCATAACACAAACCATGAGCAAAAGACCCACTCCCAAGTAAGTTTCAGTGTCCGTTTCCCCTCAGGGTCTTAAGTCCCGCAACCCAACAGTCACCCCACCCACAGTTTCTGTCCTTGGTCCGTGCAGCCCCAGAGTTCAGAAGTTCATCTGCAGACTTTACCTCCCAGCCTGAGTGGAAGCGGGGGGAGGCATGGGGAGGCATCTTACATGTTCCGCTGCTTGGATTGGTGGCCGATTGCTATGCCTCTCCGTGGGGTTCTGCTGCAGTCTTCACCACAAGGTGCATCCCTCCACCAACCACCCTCTCCAGCCATGCCTCTCTGCTGGCTGCTCACCAACTTGTCTTCAGCGCCCCCCTCCAACACAGATGTCAGTGATCTCAGCCCTTTAGTGACTTCAGCTCTCAGTAATTTTAGCTGGTAGTAAGGGAGTTTCAGTGCTATTACACCATTAGCCCAGAATACGTCTGCGTATCACTGATATTAGCTCTGTAGCACCAGTAAGACTTGTTATAGAATCAAAATCATCTCTCTTATTACACACTGGAGAAAGGAGTAATAAAGATGCTATATCAGGAACATAAGAAATAGCTCATGTTACCAGACACACACATTCATCCCCACCTCTTCTCAACTTACTGGGATTTGGAACCCATGTCCCTTGCCTAGTGAGAACTACTTAGTTGAGGGCAAGTCCCTCTGTCATAAAATGCCAACTATAGTTCTACTGTCCTTGATTCACATAACCAGGATAACAGCCCCTGCCCCAATAACAAAGAGAGTGGGGATCCCACAGCAGCCAAAGTGACCGTTTGAGCAAGCAGTCCATCATGCTAGGCAGGGTGGGTGTGCCCATGCAAACGAGATCAGCGCCTAAAGTCCTTTTTCACAGCTCACCACCAGATGTCAGGGGAGAGCTCATTCTGACTCTGCTTACATCTATACACGTCTTTCGTATTCTAGTTGTTGAATGTGTCTGTCATTTGTATCTTTACTGTTTTAATAATGATTAAATTGTTATGAATTACATAATTACATTCTCCTGTATTGCAGTATATTAAAATCATTGCAATCACCTGCAAGCTGTCTTCACTAACATCCCAGTTTAAAAACATTATGTCTCACTGTAGCTTTCTGGATGAAACTGTCAGCAATCTTATTCACATCTAGTTCCCTGGTATGGGCTTGACGCGCATTAAGGATAGCTATGCTATTCAGTTGCGTCTGTCCCGCTGATGACTGGAGATCATTTTTAAGACTTCTGAAGAATGAGCATTCCACAGTTCAGGATGAGACAGGCACAGTGAGAAGGATTTTTATAGATTTGCAGTACTGCTTCCAGAGTACTGCAAGTAACTGCACGATCTCTTTCTTGATGGGTAACAGCTAATTTAGAATCCATCATTTTGTATGTATAGTTGGGATTATATTTTTGCCATGTGCATTTAACATTGAATTTCATCTGCCATTTTGTTGCCTAGTCAGCTAGTTTTGTGAGATCCCGTTGTAGCTCTTCGCAGTCTGCTTTGGACTTAACCATCTTGAATAATTGTGTATCATCTGTAAATTTTGCCACCTCACTACTTACCCCTTTTTCCAGATCATTTATGAATATGTGGAATAGGACTGGTCCCAGTACAGACCCCTGGAGGACACCACTATTTACCTCTCTCCATTCTGAAAATGGACCATTTTTTCCTACTCTTCATTTCCTATCTTTTAACCAGTTACTGATCATAGAATCACAGAATATCAGGGTTGGAAGGGACCTCAGGCTGTCATCTAGTCTAATCCCTTGCTCAAAGCAGGACCAGGGCTTTGTCAGGCTGGGCCTTAAAAACCTCTAAGAAAGGATATTCCACCACCTCCCTAGGGAACCCATTCCAGTGCTTCACCACGCTCCTAGTGAAATAGTTTTTCCTAACAGCCAACCTAGACCTCCCCCACTGCAACTTGAGACCATTATCCTTGTTCTGTCATCTGCCACCACTGAGAACAGCCGAGCTCCATCCTCTTTGGAACCCCCTTTCAGGTAGTTGAAAGCAGCTATCAAATCCCCCCTCACTCTTCTCTTCTGCAGATTAAACAATCCCAGTTCCCTCAGCCTCTCCTCATAAGTCATGTGCTCCAGCCCCCTAATGATTTTTGTTGCCCTCCACTGGATTATTTCCAATTTTTCCACATCGTTCTTGTAGTGTGGGACCCAAAACTGGACACAGTACTCACCAATGTTGAATAGAGGGGAACGATCACGTCCCTCGATCTGCTGGCAATTCCTCTACTTATACAGCCCAAAATGTCGTTAGCCTTCTTGGCAACAAGGGCACACTGCTGACTCATATTCTGCTTCTCGTCCACTGTAATCCCTAGGTCCTTTTCTACAGAACTGCTGCCTAGCCATTCGGTCCCTAGTCTGTAGCAGTGCATGGGATTCTTCTGTCCTAAATGCAGGACTCTGCAGTTGTCCTTTCTGAACCTCATGACATTTCTTTTGGCCCAATCTTCTAATTTGTCTGGTTCCCTCTGTATCCTATCCCTACCCTCCAGCATATCTACCACGGCTCCCAGTTTAGTGTCATCTGCAAACTTGCTGACAGTGCAGTCCACGCCATCCTCCAGATAATTAATGAAGATATTGAACAAAAACCGGACCCCAGGACCACCTTGGGCACTCTGCTTGTGATAACCGCTGCCAACTAGATATGGAGCCATTGATCACTATCAGTTGAGCCGGTGATGATCTAGCCAGCTTCTATCCATCTTTATAGTTGTCGCATTCCGATCGCAGCGCATTCGTGCTTGTCTTACCATCAAAGACTACTGGGGAGAGCCTGATCAAACGCGTTGCATCACTCCACTGCTTCCCCACATCCACAGAGCCGTTATATGCATCACAGAAGCAATTAGAGTTCAGGCTATGACTTGGCCTTGCGTGAATCCATGCTGACATTCCTGATCACTTTCTTCTCCTCTAAGTGCTTCGAATGATTCCTGGGAGGACCTAGCTCCCATGATTTTCCAGGACTGTACTATGCCTGTATTCCCCGGATCCTCTCCTTCCCTTTTTAAAGATGGGCCACTACGTTACCTTTTCCAGTCAATCGCGGACCTCCCACAATTGCCATGATTTTTCCAAAGTTAATGGCCAATGGCTCTGCAATTTCACATCCGCCAACCCTTTAGCACCTGGGATGCAGGCGCATCTGGCCGCATGGGCTTGTGCTCGCCCAGCTTTTCTAAATAGTTCCTGAACCGCTTCTTTCTCCACAGAGGGCTGGTCACCTTCTCCCCATCACTGTTCTGCCCAGTGCAGCAGGTCTGGTGAGCTGACCTTGTTTGTGAACAGAGGCCAAAAAAAGCATTGAGTAACATTAAGCTTTTCCACCTCTCTGTCACTAGATTGCCCTCCCTCATTCGAGTAAGGGGCCCAACTTTCCTTGATTTTTCTCTTGTTGCTAATGATAACTGGAAGAAGAAACCTTCTTTTACTCTATAACATCCCTTGCTAGTGCACACTCCAAGTGTTGATTCTGCCTCTGATTCACTCCTGCAGCCTGAGGCAATATTTTATAGCTCCCCCTAGCCATCTGTCACATCTTCCACTTTCTTATAACCTTCTTTTTGTGTTAAGATCAGCAAAGATTTCACTGTTAAGCCAAGCTGGTCACCTGCCATATTTGCTGTTCTTTCTACGCATCGGGATGGTGTGTTCCTGCAACCTCAGTAAGGATTCTTTAAAATACAGCCAGCTCTCCTGGACTCCTTCTCCCCTCATGTTATTCTCCCAGAGGATCCTGCCCATCAGTTCTCTGAGGGAGCCAAAGTCTGCTTTTCTGAAGCCCAGGGCCCATTTTGCTGCTCTTCTTTCTTCCTTATGTCAGGATCTTTGAACTTGACCATCTCATGGTCACCACCTCCCAGGTTCCCAAAAGGATTCGTGAGGGGACCTTCCCTCTTATCCCGTGACAACTTACTTTGCCTGAGAGTCTTTGGTGAGGGACCCTGCAGTTGCTGCTGCTCCTGATTGCTGCAGGCTGGGATGACTGCTGGGCCCAGGGACGGAGAAGGAAGCCACTGTACTTAAATGCAGAGGAGACAAAAGCTGGACCTAGGGAGGGGATCTGAGGAGTGGATTGGGACAAGAAGCCTCTGGGGGATGGTAAAAGGACAGAAACTGCAACTGGGAGTCGGGGGTGGGGAAGTCTGGGACTGGCCGTCCAAGAAAACTGGGAAATGGGGGGTACTGTAGGTGGGGGGGAAGGGGACACCAGTCTGATGAGTTTTTTAGGGGAGAACTGGGACTGGCTGGGCAAAGAGACTGAGACAAGGAGTAGGGAGGATGGTGTCTGGGCAGGGCACTGGAATTGGAAGCCAGAGGGGTGTGGAAATGGGGGTGAAGAGGAGAGACAGATCAGATGAGCTGGAAGAGGACTAGGAGTGACTGGGAATAAGGAGCCAGGGATGGAGAGACTACAACTGGCTAGGCAAGGAGACTGGGATGGTGTAGGCAAGAAGAATGGGACTGGACAGCTGCAGCGGCACAGGAGCCAGGAAACAGCTGTAAAGAGAGGAGTTTGAGTGGGGGTTCTGTTGGAGAAAGCATTTGTAGAGGCTGGACCTAGGTGAGAAGGCTATGACAGATACAGAAGCAGCAGTGGTAATGACCCAAGCTGTGGAAGACAATGAGGATGACTGGATGTGGAAGCTGCGGCATGTACGTGATTTTGGCGGCGGTACCGGAAAAGAGTTTTGTCTGCATGAAGTGCCGCCTGATAGAGCTGATGGAAGAAAAGATCCGAGGATTGGAGATGCAGGTGGAAACACTGGTTGAGTTTAGAAAGGGATTTAAGCAGATGATGGAGAAAAGACATGAGGCAGCTGAAGGGAAAAGCTCAGACTTGCAGATGGAAGCGGGACCAAAGAACTCTGAGAGGAGACTGCTGGGGGAGGAAAGTGGACGATGGAAGCATGTGACTAAGAAAACCAGGGAGAGGAAAAAATGGGCTAGTGAAGGAGAAATAGAGCTCAGGTGCAGGTTTGCAGAGTTGGAAAATGAAAAAGGGGCACAGCAGATGGTCGCTGAAGGTGAGAGGGCAAGGAAGAAGAGAAGAGAAGCTAGTTCTATGGGAAGAGTCAATGGAGTTAACACCATCAAATATGAGCCCCAGGAGGATACAGGATGGGTTGCAAGGGAAAATAAGAATCGAGAGGACTTGCAGCCAGAGGGAACAGGGGATGACCGGAGAATTGCACCATCACCAGGAAAGGCAGGTCTACATGATTGGGAACTTCTTTCTGAGAGGAATAGACAGGCTGGTAACTAGAGCTGATCCAGAGAACAGAAGGGTGTGCTGTCTGCCGGGGGCTAAGATATGGGATGTGGACCTGAGGCTGAAGAGGTTCCTAACGGGAGTGGGAAAGAATCCACTGATTGTCCTTCATGTGGGAACAAATGATATGGCTAAATTCTCGCTGGAACGTATCAAGGGAGACTATGCCAGGCTGGGGAAGACGCTTAAGGAAATCGAGGCTCAGCTGATCTTCAGTGGGAATCTGCCTGTTCCTGGAGAAGAGCAACAAAGGTGTGACAAGATTATGATGATCAACAGATGGCTCAGGCAGTGGTGCTATAAAGAGGGCTTTGGGATGTATGGCCACTGGGAAGCATTCATGGACAGAGGACTGTTCTCTCGGGATGGACTTCACCTGAGTAGGGACGGAAATAGACTTCTAGGATGGAGACTGGCACAACTGATTAAGAGAGCTTTAAACTAGGAATTTGGGGAGATGGTTGGGAGATGTCCAGGTAATCTCCATGCGGATTTAACATTGAGAGGGAAGAAAACAAAGTAAGAAAGGATACAGCTCGTGGGTAGGAGAATGGACATAAGGAGGAAGGGTAGGTAGTAGATACCAACTTCTAATAGGTGATACTGGTGGTAGAATGTCTTGTGCCTAATGGGTAAAGAATGTGAGTGAAAGCCAAACAGCAAAAATTAAGATGTTTGTACACAATGCGAGGAGCCTAGGTAACAAATGGAGGAACTAGAGTTACTGGTGCAGGAAGTGAAACCAGATATTATAAGGGGATAACAGAAACATGGTGGAATAGTAGTCATGACTGGAGTACAGGTATTGAAGGGTATGTGCTGTTTAGGAAAGACAGAAATAAAGGCAAAGGTGGTGGAGTAGCATTGTATATCAATGAGCATTGTACATCAATGATGAGGTGAAATGTAAAGAAATAAGAAGTGATGGAATGGACAAGACAGTCTGTCTGGGCAAAAATCACACTGGGAAAGAAAGCTACTAGAGCCCCCCTGGGATAGTGCTTGGGGTGTGCTACAGACCGCCGGGATCTGATTTGGATATGGATAGAGACCTCTTTAATGTTTTTAAAGAAGTAAATGCTAATGGGAATTGTGTGATCATGGGAGGCTTTAACTTCCCAGATATAGACTGGAGGAAAAATGCTAGTAAGAATAATAGGGCTCAGATTTTCCTGGATGTGATAGTAGTAGCTGAAGAACCAACAGGAGGCGATGCCATTTTAGAGCTGGTTTTGGTGAGTAGTGAAGATCTCAGAAGAAATGGTTGTAGGAGACAACCTTGGTTCGAGCGATCCTGAGCTAATTCAATTCAAACTAAATGGAAGGATAAACAAAAATAGATCTGGAACTAGGGTTTTTGATTTTCAAAAGGGCTAACTTAAAAAAATAAGGAAATTAGTTAGGAAAGTGGATTGGACTGAAGAACTTGTGAATCTAAAGGCAGAGGAGCCTGGAATTACTTCAAGTCAAAGTTGCAGAAACTATCAGAAGCCTGCATCCCAAGAAAGGGGAAAAAATTCATAGGCAGGAGTTGTAGACCAAGCTGGATGAGCAAGCATTTAGAGAGGTGATTAAGAAAAAGCAGAAAGCCTACAAGGAGTGGAAGATGGAAGGGATTAGCAAGGAAAGTCATCTTCATTATGTCTTCCACTGCTTGGGTCACTACCACTGCTGCCTCTGTATCTGTCATAGCCTTCTCACCTAAGTCCAGCCTGCTGGAGCTTTTGTTAGAACAACCAGTTCCAAAAGGGCTTCTAAATTTAACAACTGGTTTCCGCGAACTGGTGGGAACCAGCTCCAGCTCACCACTGGGCACAAGGCATACCTGGCTTCAAGGCTAAGCTTGATAAGTTTGTGGAGGGGATGGTATGATGGGATAGCCTAATTCTGGCAATTAATTGATCTGTGACTATGGGATGTTAGATAGGGTGGGATCTGAGTTACTACAGAGAATTCTTTCCTGGGTGTCTGGCTGGTGAGTCTTGCCCATATGTTTAGGATGTAACTGATTGCCATATTTGGAGTCGGGAAGGAATTTTCCTCCAGGGCAGATTGGCAGAGGCCCTGAGGTTTTTCGCCTTCCTTTCGGTCTGTTCTCCAGAGGCCCTGAGAGGAGCCTGCACCGGGCTGTTCCCGATCCCCAGACGTGGATGACAACTGGCCAGAGTACTGGCTGCAGTTTATCCCGAGGAGCTGGAAGAGGCCTGGAGGCCGCAGGTACCAAACCCCGGGGAGGCAAGAAGTAGCCCAGGGGCATCCCCGGAGCAGATGGCTGCAGAGTCTGGCATGGCCCAGTCGGCATATTGCTGCCGGATCCCCACCGATGCAGGGGCATCCAATCTTGCCCCTGCCAGGGCCCGGGCTGGGACGCAGTGGAGTAGGGTGGGCCCGCATCCCCCTTCTACCACACCCCAGGTGGCAGAACACCAACATGGTGCAAGGAGGCTCTAGCCCAGGACAGGAGCTCCCTTGACACTCACCTGGAGAGACTGTTTGTTAGCTGGTTGCCTGAGCCCTACTCAAGCCCAGGCCCAGCTCACCTGTAGACTGTTTTGTTTGCTGGATGCCTGAGCCCGACTCAGGCCAAAGCCAGCCCTGAGAGACTGGGTGTTTGCTGGCGGCCTGAGTTCCACCCAGGCCAGAGCCAGCCCTGAGAGACTGGGTGTTTGCTGGCGGCCTGAGCTCCGCCCAGGCCAAAGCCAGCCTTGAGAGACTGTGGTTAAGGGCTGACTACTTGAGCTACCCTAGCCCAGGCCGAAGCCTGGTAGCAGCAGTTGATTGCCCAGCCTTATTATTGTGGTCTCACGGCTATCCTGCAGACTCTGGTCCGGACCAGACTGGGCCAGCCGGAGTGGCCACCCTCCGAGCAGGAGAGCGAGGGACCCCTACACGCGTCCCAGCCAGTATTTGTAGTGCTGCCAATTTTCAAAACCGAGTAGGATTTATTAGTCATAGAAGGGTAAGACTGGAAGAGACCTCGAGAGGTCGTCTAGTCCAGTCCCCTGCAGTCAAGGCAGGACTAAGTATTATCTAGACTATCCCTGACAGGTGTTTGTCCAACCTGCTCTCAAAATCTCCAATCATGGAGATTCCACAACATCCCTAGGCAGTTTGTTTCAGTGCTTAACCACCCTGACAGTTAGGAAGTTTTCCTGATGTCCAACCTAAACTGCCCTTACTGTAATTTAAGCCCATTACTTTTATCCTCAGAGGTTAAGAAGAGCAATTTTTCTCCTTCCTCCTTGTAACAACATTTGATGTACTTGAAACTTATCATGTCCCTCCCCCTTCCCCCCCCCCCACATTCTTCTCTTCTCCAGACTAAACAAACCCATTTTCTTTCAATCTTCCCTCCTAGGTCATGTTTTCTAGACCTTTAATCATTTTTGTTGCTTTTCTGTGGACTTTCTCCAGTTTGTCCACATCTTTCCTGAAATGTGGTGCCCAGAATTGGACACAATACTCCAGTTGAGGCCTAATCAGCGCGGGGTGGAGCAGAAGAATCACTTCTCATGTCTTGCTTACAACACTCCTGCTAATGCAGCCCAGATTGTTTGCTTTTTTCTGCAACAGTGTTACACCATTGGCTCATATTTAGCTTGTGATCCACCATGACCCCAGATCCCTTTCTGCAGTACTCCTTCCTAGGCAGTCATTTCCCATTCTGTATGTGTGCAACTGATTGTTCCTTCCTAAGTGGAGCACTTTGTATTTGTCCTTATTGATTTTCATCCTATTTACTTCAGACCATTTCTCCAGTTTGCCCAGATCATTTTGAATTTTAGTCCTGTCTTCCAAAGCACTTGCAACCCCTCCCAGCATGGTATCATCTGCAAGTGTGCTTTCTATGCAGTTATCCAAATCATTGAAGATGTTGACCAGAACCGGACCCAGGACCAATCCTTGCAGGATCCCTCTCGATATTCCCTTCCAGTTTGTCTGTGAACCACTCTCTGGGAACGGTTTTACACCCACATTGTGGTAGCCCCATCTAGGCTATATTTCCCTAGTTTATTTATGAGAAGAGCATGCCGGACAGTAACAAAAGCCTTACTAAAGTCAAGATATACCACATCTACCGCTTCCTCCCTGTCCACAAGGCTTGTTACCCTGTCAGAGAAAGCTATCAGGTTTGTTTGACACAATTTGTTCTTGACAAATCCATGCTGACGGTTACTTATCACCGTATTATCTTCTAGGAGTTTGCAAAATGATTGATTGTTTGCTCCATTATCTTTCCAGGTACTGAAGTTAAGCTGACTGGTCTGTAATTCCCCAGGTTGTCCTTATTCCCCTTTTAATACATGGGCACTATATTTGCCCTCTTCCATTCCCTTGGGATCTCTCCCATCTTCCGTCGGTTTTCAAAGATAATTGCTAATGGCTCAGATATCTCCTCAGTCAGTTCCTTGAGTATTCTAGGATGCATTTCATCAGGCCCTGGTGACTTGAAGACCTCTAACTTGTCTAAGTAATTTTTAACTTGTTCTTTCCCTGTTTTAGCCTCAGATCCTATCTCATTGTCACTGGCATTCACTATGTTAAGTGTCTGATCACTGCTAAACATTTTTTGGTGAAAACTGAAACAAAAAAGTCATTTAGCCCCTCTGCCATTTCCATATTTTCTGTTACTGTTTCCCCCACTCATTGAGTAATGGGCCCACCCTGTCCTTCGTCTTTCTCTTGCTTCTAATGTACTTGTGGAATGTTGTCTTGTTACCCTTAGCTTCATCTCATTTTGTGCCCTGGCCTTTCTAATTTTGTCCTTACCTGCTTGTGTTGTTTGTTTATATTCATCCTTCGTAATTTGATCCAGTTCCCCCTTTTCGTGGGACTCTTTTTTGAGCTTTAAATCATTGAAGATCTCCTGGTGTCTCTTGCCAGACTTCCTGTCTTTCCTACGCAGTGGAATAGTTTGCTCTTGTGCCCTTCAGAATTTGACCTGAATTGTTTCCATAACTCACCTGCATCATCATCATTTAAAGCAGAGGATCAAACTTATTCACTGATGAGGGCCGGCTGACCTTTTCACGTCGGCTGTATTTTCTGCACACATTTCATGCTTGATCATTGTCTGTTCTCCACTGCAACCCCTTCCACATGTCAGTCCCTTCTGCCCTTCATACAGAGGGCATTCAGTTAGGCTCAACCTATGTCCTGCTGCATGGATCCCTCCATCCAGTCTCTCACTGCAGCTGGCTCTGTGCGAACTAGTGAGATGCTGGGATGTTGCTTTGGCTACGGCTGTGTTTGCCATCATCGAAAGAGACGGCGGATATTTTCAAGCATCCAAAGATTGTATAAGCAGCAGAATAAACAGGCTTTTAAAAAGGCTAATTATTATTCATAGTGCCTCTGTCAAACAAAGCAAACACTTAAACTTTGATCATGACAAGCAGATGTATCTGATGCGCAGGTCTGTTTGGTTTTTATACTGCAATTTGCATGGATATCTGAGGCTATTGATAAGAGCCAAACCACAGAGTCTAGGTCAGGAGTGGCCAACCTGAGCTTGAGGAGTAGCCAGAATTTACCAACGAACATTGCCAAAGAGCGACAGTAATATGTCAGCAGCCTCCCCGCCCCCCCGCTCAGCGCCTCCCACTCACCAGCAGCCCTACCTATCAGCACCTTCCCCTCCCTCCCGATCAGCTGTTTCATGGCGTGCAGGAGGCTCTGGGGGAGAGGGGGAGGAGCGAGTTCATAACAGGCTCAGGGGAGGGGACGGGAAGGGGTGGAGTGGGGGCAGGGCCTGTGGCAGAGCCAGGGGTTGAGCAGTGAGCACCCCTCAGCACATCGGAAAGTTGGCGCCTGTATCTCCAGCCCCAGAGTCGGTTCCTCTACAAGGAGCCGCATATTAACTTCTGAAGAGCCACCTGTGGCTCTAGAGCCACATGCTGGCCACCCCTGGTCTGAGTGTTCTGGTCATGGGCAAGCAGAGTCTTTTTATGATTAACTTCCATCAAACTGTGTCTGTTTCCTCTTAACATAATTTTTTTGTGTCTCTTTTCATTCTACGAATTCTGCACCCAAGGTCTAAATTCTGGAAAATAAAAAAACGTATTCAAGATTCAGTCTATATTTTTGTGTATATCTGTGGTAACACAACAGTTGTTATTTCTTGTTTTGGCAAAATTAAATGATTGACCATGTGCAGCTTTCACTCTTTAAATATCGCACCGTGATATGTCTTGTGTTTGAAATGTACTATGACTTAAACATTGAATTTAAAACCACTTCCTAGCAAACGTCTGTACTAATGGGAAAACAACTTACCAATATTTGGACATTTTAACATTTGTTTAAACATAATTTGTTTCATTTTCAGAACAGAAAAAACAAATTTCAGTTTTGTTGATTCCAATGTCAATTTCCAACAATGAGAAAAGTAGCTGATAAATATTTCAGATAAATGATACTGGTCCAGCCACCGGCACCAGAGTTCAGCGCGTGAGCTAACGAGAACACAAGAGCAAAGAAAGTACAAAATTATGCCACAGAGACAAAGGAGCAATGCAAAGGGAAGCTCAAATTCGGGCTGGAGCAGCGAGGCTCACTCACATCCCTTACCAGCAAGCAATGAACCAAGTCCCAAAGTGACTAAACTGGCCACTTTGTCCTCTGCTGGGATGACATCCACAGAGACCAGCAGAACCAGCGCTGGAAAAGGCTGCCCCTTCCCCGACTCCTCTCCTGCCCCTGCCTCATGCTTTGGGTGCGCCTGTCTCCCACTCTCAGCACACGCTGCAGCAATGAACTGCAGCCACTAGGGGTCAGGCTGTCACTGCAGTCCGCTGTACGGGATCCCCAGTCTCCACGCTGAGCTTCTGGCAGGATCTGGGCCCTGGCTACATTCCCTCCCACATGCCACCTCCCCCATCGGACACTGCATCCCAAGGGTACAAGGAAAGGGGTCTTTCCAGAAAAGCACACATAGAGATGGGGGAATTGCCAGCCTGGCTGTGTCCCAAGGTCTTCCGGGGCCAGTGACCATCTCAGACAGCGACCAGCACTGGTTGCTGCACAGGAAGGGGTGCGAACCCCACAGCAGTACCTGTGGGATGATCTGCCCCACCCCAGGCCCTTTAGTTAGAGCTGGGTAATGCCTTGACCCAGGAGGAGCAGAGGAAACGCCAGACCACAGCTGAGCTGGGATCCTTCTGGTGTCTGACAACGGCCAGTACCGGATGCGACAAAGGAAGGTACAGGGATGTCCTAGCCAGTAGCTAGAGACCAACTAACGCCCCAGAGCTGGTGGGTCAATGTCCCTTCTGGGACGTGCAGCAGTAACGTGTCCAGCCCTGGAGGTTCTGGCTGGGCACACAAATGTCCGATCCCTTATTGAGCCTGGCTGTGTTCCTGGGGGTGAGGAGTTCTGCGCAAATGCCACAAGAGGCTCAGATGAACGGTCCAAGGACCGGCTGCTGTGGTTATCTGGACTGCAACTGTGAGCCAGGCTAGGACATCGATTCCAGACTCCAACGCCAAACCCAGGTAAATACGGAACTGCAGCACATCGGTCTGTCTATCTGTCCAGGCTTTGATTAGGGTGCCCACCACCCTAGTATCTGATACTGCCTCGCCTGCTACAGTCCCCAGGCAGTGGAAGGAAGAAAGGAAACTGCAAATAAAGCACAACTCTGCCACCCTTAATCTCCCAAAATAGACTCTGCCAGCCCCCTGCCCCAGCCCTCCTAGAACGCTGTGCATATAGACAGGCTTCGCAAAGGGCCAGGAAGGGCGACCCATCTTTGACTGAGAGGGGAGGGAGTTGCCAAGCACAGGCACTTTACACCGTGAGCTTTAATATCACCAGGACACACAGATCTCACACGTTTGGCTGCTAAAGACCAGGCAGGTGATCCGCTTGAACTCATTGTCGAGGAGAAGCCTGAATGTGTCTGGGGCACTTGGCGGCTATTCCTGACCATGCGGGGATCAGCTGTGGCCCAGGCAGAGAAACGGGCCTGGGGAAGCTGGCGATGGCAGGGTGCATCTGCAGTAGGGACCTGGACAAAAACATGCAGGATGCTGGGAGCCAATGGCTCCTGCTGGGACCTGACTGTGTGGGGCTTGTAACACAAATTTTGGGGTCTGCAGGCCCATAGGGGATGGGCAGTGGGTATGGCACTTCTGTGGGCTGGAATGTGCAGCTCTAGTTTTGTTTTTAAACAAACAGCTTTATTTAAGCACACAGCAAGAGAACATCCTTCAGCCCGTTAGAACCCGTCAGCTACGGCAGGGGAGCAACACAACCCAGCTGTCTGCAGGCATTTGTCACCCATTTGGCCTGTTCGTGTCACACAGTGGCAGGAATAATGGTTGAGTGGTAGGGCCTTGGCCTGGCCCGGGCGCTACCAGCTCCGAGTTCTGCCCTGTCCTAGCTGCCCCGGATGTTACCTCGGAGGGAATCATTCCTCATTCCCATGGGTGGCAGTTCCAGGGAGGAGCCTTATCTGGGGGGAGGCTGTACCAGACTCGCCCGACCCAGGCAGGCTCCCAGGTACTCTCTGCCCAGGGCTGATAAGGCTCCTTAGCACCGTTTCTCTCCAAACAAATTCCAGTTGAAGACACCTGACAGCTCCACAGCAGGGCAGCATCCCCAGAGCGCAGCAGGGCGGGGGTTAGGGGGAGCAGTCGGTAGCAGCACCTGCCCCTCATCCGGCAGGAGCTATAAGTGCCAGCCACGTGCTGCCTCCACCTGGACGGCCTCTCTGCACAGAGCAGCAGCATTCAGCCTGGGACAGACGT
Source organism: Chelonoidis abingdonii (assembly GCF_003597395.2). Lineage (NCBI taxonomy): Eukaryota > Metazoa > Chordata > Testudines > Testudinidae > Chelonoidis > Chelonoidis abingdonii. The sequence goes on along the minus strand of NC_133788.1, from coordinate 2,566,894 downwards.
GCTGCGGGGAGGTGATGGGTAAGAGCGGGCTTGGAGAGCCAGAGGGGCTGTGGGGCAGCGCTGGGCCCTTCTGCTCTGCACTAGGGCTGGGTGGGCGTGGTCAGCTGGGATTGGAACCCACCAGCACTTGTGGGTCCAGAACTCAACGTGGGGCTCTCCCACCTCGCCTGGGGGCAACTGGGGGGAAGGGCAGAGAGACACCCGGGCTGAGACTCAGAGAAGCAGAGTCACCAGCTCCAGGGAGACAGAGTCTATGATGTGTCACCCCTGTTCAGCCGGGTGAAACTCCCCAGCTGTGTGGCAGCCCCCCAGCCCTGATGGGTCCCCGCCCCGGTATGTCACAGCCGGGTAATGTGGCGTACTGAACGGCAGGGTTTGCCAGAGACCGGCTGGGAGAGGCCTTTGGGTACGGAGGAAGAAGCACTTAGGTACATGCCAACCGCCCTACAGAGGAGGGGCCGTGCCCTGCGGTGCGGGGCAGGGAGCTGGGACACTGCGCGGTGGGTCACTGTCTGGCCCAGGCCCTTCCTAGCAGGAGGCAGAGACTGAGGCGTTTCCTGCAGGTCACCTTCCAGTGCAGCCTGGCCACGGGCCCCCATAGCCACTAGCCCAGCCAGGGATCCCAATTGGGGATTGTTAGGGCTGATTCCTCCCTGCCACCAGCATCTCTGCACTGCCAGGGAATTGCTGAAATCCTGTGCGCCCTTCCCCCTCCCACCTCCCGGGGCTCTGAGTGCCCTTGGACAATGGCCCCCCTCCACCTCCTGGGGCTCTGAGTGCTCCCCCTGGACTGCCCCCCCCCAGGCTCTGAGTGCCCCGGGACAGTCCTTCCCCTCAGCCCCACCTCCTGGGGCTCTGAGTGCCCCTGGCCAGTACCCCCCTCCAACTCCCAGGGCTTTGAGTGCCCCTCCTGTACAGACCCCCATCCCCGGACATCTCCCCCCAGGCTCTGAGTGCCCCGGGACAGTCCCTTCCCTCAGCCCCACCTCCCGGGGCTATGAGTGCCCCTAGCCAGTGGCCCCCCTCCACCTCCTGGGGCTCTGAGTGCCCCCCCTGTACAGATCCTCCCCGGACATCTCCCCCCAGGCTCTGAGCGCTGCGGGACAGTCCCTCCCCTCAGCCCCAACTCCCGGGCTCTGAGTGCCCCTGGCCAGTGCTCCCCCCTCCACCTTCTGGGGCTCTGCGTGTCCCCCCTGGACAGACTCCCCCAGGCTCTGAGTGTCCCTAGCCAGTCCCTCCCCTTAGCCCCACCTCCTGGGGCTCTGAGTGCCCCTGGCCAGCGCTCCCCCCTCCACCTTCTGGGGCTCTGAGTGCCCCCTTCATACAGACCCCCCCCAGGCTCTGAGTGTCCCTGACCAGCACCCCCCTCCACCTCCTGGGGTTCTAAGTGTCCCCCCTGGACAGCCCCTCAGGCTCTGAGTGACCCGGGACAGTCCCTCCGCTCAGCCCCACCTCCTGGGGCTCTGAGTGCCCGCCAGTGCCCCCCCTCCCCCCCCAGGGCTCTGAGTGCCCCTGGCCAGTTCCTCCCCTCAGCCCCACCTCCTGGGGCTCTGAGTGCCCCCCTGGACAGCACCCCCCCAGGTTCTGAGTGCCCCTGGCCAGTGCCCCCCTCCACCTCCCAGGGCTCTGAGTGCCCCCCCTGGACAGCCCCCCAGGCTCTGAGTGCCCCTGACCAGCGACCCCCCCACCTCCTGGGGCTCTGAGTGTCCCCCCTGGACAGCCCCCTTCAGGCTCTGAATGCCCCGGCCAGTGCCCCCCCTCCACCCCCAGGGCTCTGAGTGCCCCCCCCTGAACAGCTTCCTCATCTCTGAGTGCCCTTAACCAGCGCCCCCCTCACTCCCGGGCTCTGAGTGCCCCCCCCGAACAGCGCCCCCAGCTCTGAGTGCCCCTGGCCCAGTCCTCCTCCCACATCCGGGGGCTGAGTGACCTTGGCCAACCACCGTCCCTTCAGGAGGAACTCCCAGTACCCATCCTGCCCCCACCTCTCAGGGTTCCTTTCCCTGCAGCTCTGTGGCCACCCCCTCACCCCTCATGACCCCCATCCCCGGGGGTCTCAGTGCCCCCTCAGCCCCAATCTCCATTTTCCCTTTCTCTCCTCCCCTCTCGGTTATTTCCATGGCACAGGGGTGTCTCTGTGGGGCAGGAACATTTCTCCAGGGTGAATCCCAGACTCCCCCTCCTGGGAGTCTTTGGCCCAACGGGGTCGGTTCCTAGTGTCTCCTCTCTGCCCTGAGCATGCCTGGCCAGTGGCCGGCTGCCCAGCCAGACTGACGGGCGAGAGCAGCAGTGCCAGTCTGTGCTGGGCGAGGTGGGAGGGTTGTGCCGTTCCCTGGCAGAGGGAACTGGGAGTTGCGGCTCCTGAAGGGCGGGTTTGTGTTCCCAGCCTCTCGCCGGCTCTTCCCTTTTGCAGCTGCCTGGTGCCCTCGTCTCCTGCTCCTCACCGGCCTGCTGGCCCTGTCAGCCCCAGTTCTCACCCTGGAAATACACAACCTGAACATCTTACAGGGACCCACCCATGCAATCAGGAACATCCACCCAAAGGACCTGAAGGCAGGTGTGTCACGTGTCTGCTTCTATAGACCTCACCCCTGGCCCCAGGAGTCCCTGCCAGTCCTGGGGCCCCAGAACGTCACTCACTGGCTGCCTGGGGATTATGGAGACCTGAAGGCACTGGGAGAAATTACACTCCACCTGGAGCTCTCTATTCAAACCATGCTGAGCTCTTTGGCGGTTTGAGGGAGCGGAGGGAGGTTGGGGGGTGCACAGGGGTTGGCCTGTTGCAGTGCAGGGAGCAGCACAGGACAAAGCCAGGAGGTGCTGGTTGCCTTGAGCAGCAGAGGGGGTGAGGAGGTGTGAACTAGTGCAGCGCGGGCCCGAGTGGGGCATGGGGCAGACGGGATGAGATGGGGAGGCTCTGGCAGCAGGGCGACTGGTGCAGAATTAAGACAGAGCTCGAGCTAGGCAGGGCAGGGCTGTGCAGAACTCGAGGGGAGGCCGGGGGCTGCAAGCTGCTGCAGGAGGAGCTGCAGAGCCAGAGAAGGGACTGGAAGGTACAAGGTGGTGTGGGCAGAGCCACGGGAATGGGCGGTGAGTTCGGTGGCTGCATTTGGGCCAGACTGGAGGGGAGCAGACAGGAGCCAGGTAGAGCAGTGAGGGGGACTTGCAGAAATGTGGGCAGAATGGTATGTCCCAGATGAGGGTTTCAGGGACATGGAGAAGGGGAGGCGAATGCACTGCTAACACTCTGCTGTGGAGCTGGTGCTGGGGAGACAGTGTCTGAAAACCCCTCATGTCACGCAGCTCTCCCAATTCCTGTCCCTACAGATCAGGGGAAAGGGAGCCTGCGGCACAGCCGAGCCAGTGACCTGGAGTTACCAGAGGCCCACGGTAAGAGTATCCCACGCTTCACCTATCCATGCCCTGCAGAAATGAGATGCAAGAACTACAAGAGTTATTCCCACAGCTTCTACCTGAAGGGCATAACAAGGCATTAGGATGCGCTGTCTGACCTGGCCATTGGGGAATCCCCAGGGATTATACAGGCCCCTGGGAGTAGAACCGCTGATGGCAGATTTCAGCATGGGAGGGTGTGGGGGAAGGGCTTGATACACAGAGGCTGTAACGTGGTCCTCCAGAGGAGAAGCTTTGGATCATGATCTTTCTGCAGGAAAAGGCACCACTGATAGACTGTGGGGGATCCAAGACCCAGGGCTGTGACCCACTGGGCCGTGTCCCTCACTACTACCGGTGTGGGGAGTTGCAGCCAAAATTTGGGATGAGTGGCAAGATCCTTTGACTCTGCAGTCCCCTCCTTTCCCTGGCAGCTGGTGTCCATGGCCTCAGCACACAGATCGTGCTGGAGAGCCCTTGGCACAGCAGTTTGCTGAGAACTGAGGGGGTACAGAACCCGCTGTTGTAAAACACAGTCACCCCACAGGACACATGGTGCTGTTAGCTTGCAGTGTCCCACGCATCGTGGCTGCCGTGTTAAACCCCTCCTCGAAAGCCCCTGCAGAGTATGAATAGGGGCCTGTTTGTCTTCTGGGAAACCTGCATGTGCACGTGCAAAGTAGCTAGTTAGAGAATAAACTGCCCAGGAGTGGGTGGCAGGACCTAACGTCAGGGCTATGCCAGCAGGTTCGGGCTCAGCGTCTGCATCCATTGTTGAAGCCTCATTGACAATGGGCTGGCAAAGCACGCGGAGTGTCAGTGCAGACACTGTTGTCTGTGGCACACCAGAGGAGCCCTTTCTCACTGACCCAGGGTGGGAAGAGCTCAGCAGGGTTCTGTTCCAGGGGGTTTAGTGAAAGCGATCTCTCTCTTGTGCACAGTCTGGCCCAAGGACTGCAGCGAGATAACCTGGAACAGGGTCAGCGGTGTCTTCGTGATCCAGCCCACAGGACTCCACCAGATTGTCGTTTACTGTGACTTGAACAGCACCAGCGAGGGCTGGACAGTCCTCCAGCGGAACCGGCACGACACGCAGATCACTTGGGCCGAGTCCTGGAGCACCTACAAGTATGGCTTTGGCAATGTGCAGAATGACTACTGGCTGGGGATGGAGTACATGTATTATATCACCAAGCAGAGGGTCTACCAGGTCAGGTTTGTCATCCACGATTCATCCGGCACCATGAAATATGCAGACTATAACCTCTTCGGTCTGGAAGACGAGTCCAACGGCTACAGGCTGAGGCTGGGCTCTTACACGGGGACTGCAGGGGACGCTATGACTTCAAACAATCCTAGCACCGTTCATGACAACATGAAGTTCTCTACTAAAGACCTAGATCAGGACACTTCCAGTGGGAACTGTGCGTCTAGCAATGGTGGGGGCTGGTGGTACTCGGCTTGTCATTCTGTTCGACTGAACATCAAAGGGGGCATCACCTGGGGTAGTTTCTGTAGTGGGAACTGCCAAGCCTCTGCCATCCTCATCAAACCAGCGTCTTACTGTTAGTCACCCTTCCCCACCCTCCCGTCTGCAGTGAGGCCAACCCCTGGTCCACGAAGGGAGGGAAAAGGGTTTGGATGTGTCATGGGCAAACCTCACACCCAACTCAGAGTGGAAAGTATCATGTTTATCCAAAACGGGGCAACTTTCTCTTTTCTTTTGTGCACTTTCCGAGCTAATCTCTGCTGGGCACTTGTGCTTTGCATTGACTTGATTTTGTTATATTCGTAATCAGAAGAATCATTTGCAAAACCTGCAGTATCCAGATGTAGAAGCTCCAGGGAGAGTAAATGCCTCTGATCCATAGTGACTTTTCAGTGTCATTTTCTCTTAGACTCGTGCAGTTCCAGAGGGTTGGCGAAATCCAGAGCCACAGAAGGATTTTTATAAACACCCACTCTACTGCTCATTAACAGGGATTAAAACTTTGCAGTAAAAAGGCATTTTAAAAAGTGGTGGCCCCAGCTAGTAACTTTCTGTTCCGTGCCACTTACTCTCTGCTGTGCTCTCGTGGGCACCGTACTGCGTAGATCCATTCCCAGTATTCTCAGCCTTCCTGCCTTGGGAGTTGGGCTGCCAGACCTGGCTGGGTTCGTTGCTCCACAGTCTTAGGGGTCTGCAGGTTGCTAGGAGGGAATTTTCGGCAATGGCCTAGCAGGATTTGAAAGCCAGGCCTGCATGGCTGATGACATCTGGGTAGCTGCAGCTGCAGCAGGGGCCCTTTAATCAGTACCTTGAATTACTGTCCACATGTGCAAGTAGGTCCTAGTCCAAAGCCAGTTGATACCAGACAATCTTCCATTGACTTCAGTGGGCGTTGGATCAGGCCCTAGTGTAGGGTTGTTGGGATGGGCCCATTGCTGCCAACTGCACCAAAAATAACTCTTTGGGCCACCAGTCCTTTCTCACGTTTTGGGGAGGAGCGACTGGGATGCTGGGCGAGGAGACTATGGGCTACCTGCTATTGATACAATACCCAGAGAGCCTGTGGGGCAGACACGGAGTCAGCAGGTGGAGCCACTCCTCAGGCTGAGAATCAGGGCCCTGCCCCCTGCTCTGCCTGGCCACGTGCTTCAGTGAAGAGGTCACAGACCCAGGGGCTGTCTCTTGTAAGGGCTGTCCCAATAGGACAGTCACCTGGTAACAAGCAAAAATGGGGGGAGGGATTTTCCAAAGGTCACAAGTCACTTAGGAGCAGAAAGCCCATTGCAAGTCAATGAGCGGGGCTGGATTTGGGGGTGGGCAACCGCCCAGGGTGCAATGGGACCCGTGTGTGGGGAGGTGGCCTGGGGAGTCAGAGAGCGGCGGCTGCTGGCTGGGCACCCAGCTCTGAAGGCAGTGCCACCATCAGCAGCAGTGCAGAAGGAAGGGTGGCATGGTAGGGTATCTTGTCACCCTTCTGCAGGGAGCAGAGTGGGGGTGGCTGCGGCTGGGGCAGGCAGCTCGACGATGTTCACCTCAGCCAATCCCCGGCTGAGCTGGGAGCCAGGCCAGTTTGGCCCCTTCCCTTCCCTCCTCAGCCTGGCACTCCAGAGAGCAGCGACCCCCGGCCACAGCGGGAGCTGCATGGGAGTCGAGCTGACAGAGATGCTGCCTGCTCCCCCAGGGCTGCTGCTGCTCTAGCGGGAGCTCATCCCCCACACACCCTGGGGCCTGTCTACCCACCCCACACATGGCAGTAGTGAATGGGTCCATCCCCAGCACGGGCCCCTGCGCCCCCAAGGAAAGCAAGAGCCCACCTGCTCCCTTCAGGAACAAGGAGCTGAAGGTCTTGATTGTGGGGGATGGAGGTTGCGGAAAACCATCACTGTGCATGATGTACATGAAGGGAACCTTTCTGGAGGTGAGTGCAGGGGCCTTCCACCCCCCGAACTGCCCCTCCCAGAGGCAGCCCCTGCTAACCAATCCCTCACCCCATCACAGCATATTGAGTGCTGCAGGAGAATAGCCCTTCGGAGAGTGGGAGGCGGGGAGGGTCGCTGGCAGTCTCTGCGACCTAGCCCCCCTACCCCCTGTTAAGTTCGCCTAGGGCACCATTTGCCTAAGGCTGGCCCTGTCAGTGAGATTCAGGCTCCTGAGATACACACCAGCACTCTCTGGAACCTCCCCCAACAACGTGTATTAATTATTTCCAGGAGTGACCAGGTGAACCAAGGAAATTGCTCCAGCTGGGCAAAACTTGTCCCATCAGAAATATGGCTTCAGGGAAAGCAAAATTTTCTGTGGGAAAAAGTCAACTTTGTTGAAATGGCAAATACTGCAGGAGAGGGGACAGCATTAGAGACAAACAGGCCTTTTGCTCATGTACACACAGCACAAGACAGAAACACTGGAGAATGGCTCTGCTCCAGGCTGGGAATTGTTTTGTTTGGTCTCCAGAGAGGGAAATGCAAACTGTTCAGCAATCCCTCCCCACAACCCGTAGGAAGTGTTAATGCTGCAAGTGTGTCAGTGGGTCCATCTACCGCCCAAAGCAATTACTACATTTTCTGTACAAACCAATGAGGCCTGTAGACACCAAATGTCAGGACGTCTGGAGACGGACAATGAAAGGAACCCGGCACTGCCCCACTGGTCTAGGACCTTCCACTCCAACCGTCTGACACTGGCCACTCAACTTTGTCCCCTGAAACTGACAACACGTCCAGCTAGTTTCCAGATGTAGAACGGCACCTTGCCTCTACTCCCATTGCTCTGCAGCCTGCACTGCAGATCTTCTTAAAAACATCCCTTGTCCAACCGTGCATCCCACCCTGTTTCCAAGGCTGTTCACAGACCAATGGACAGCCTGGCCAGGGGGCAGAGCTAAGGCAGAGCAGCCAGTGGAGTGACCCTGGGGATATGATTGGGGGGAACTGGCTGAATCCCTGAATTGTCCATTTCCAGACTTTGTGCAGTTTGGGGCTTGGGAAGCTGCAGTAGTTCTGTGCAGAAAGTGCATTTAGGGGCCGTTAACTAGACTGTTCTGCGCTTATGCCCACACGACCTCTCCTTCTGTGCACTACCCTCCCCTTGTCCCTCCAGGGACCTGCCTCTGATGTGCCTTTCTAAGGGGCTGAGGGGTTTAATCACAGAACTCTTGTTTTCCTGCTTGTTTCCCACAGCCCTGGCTGGCTGGAGAGCTGGCAGGAAATCCTGCCTCTGCCGCCTGCTGCCAACCCTTCTCCCACCCTTCGAGAAGGGGCTGTTGGAGAGACATGTGCTGCCAGGGGAGCCTGAGCTCAGGGCTGGGAGTTTGGCCCAGGGAGCTGCCCTTTGCATGTGCGAATGGGCCCTGGCCCAAAGAAAAGGAGCCTCTTGGTGCCAGTGCATCCAGCAGGCCTTGCCTCAGCGCAGGACTCCTGCTGGTGCCATACCCCACTCTGGGAACTCCAGTCTCAGGCACTAACAGAGTTTTCAGCCTGGGTTTCTCTCTCACTAACAACAAACTGCCACTCTGAGGCCTCTGTCTGCCCCTCCGCTGCTGCGTCCCATCCCCAGTGGCAAACCCTGAACAGGGCAGTGCTGGCCTGGAGCCTGAACGTTCACCCTGCTACAGGCAACAAAGCTCCTGTTCTGTCTCCAGCCTCAGACAGTGTTGTTGGATAACAGCCTCTCCCGCCCACCAAGAACTGCTGTGACTTTATAAACAAGGATCAGAAGAACAGGGGCTGGTGGGCAGGAAGTGGTTCCTATGGTTCGTGCTGTATCAATTCCATGGCTCCTGAAATAGAATTATAGAAATGTGGGGCTGGAAGGGACCTGGATACGTCATCTAGTCCAGTCCCCAGCTCCGAGGCAGGTTCAAGTAAACCTAGAGCGTCCAACCTGTCCTTAAACACCGCCAGGGATGGGGACTCCACAGCCTCCCTTGGTGACATGTTCTGACGCTTCCCTGTCCTTAGAGTTACAAAGTTTCCCCAGTATCGAACCGAAACCTCCTCTGCTGCAGCTTCAGCCCATTATTTCTTGTCCTACCTTCAGTGGCCATGGAGAACACCTGACCCCATCCTCCTTATAACAGTCCTTACTGCGTGTGCAGACTGGTGCCAGGTTCCCCCTCAGACTACTTTTCTTGGGACTAAACGAGTCCAGTTTTTTTAACTTTCCTCACAGGTTGGGTGTTGTTAACTTTTGATCACTTTTGTTGCCTCCTCTGGACTCGCTCCAATTTCCCCACATCTTTCCTAAAGTGCGGTGCCCAGAACTGGACACAGTGCTCCAGCTGAGGCTTCCACAGTTCCGAGGAGAGCAGGACAATTAACTCCCATGTCTCATATCTGATACTCCTGTTGATGATAGGCAATCACTCGTTACTGAGTATGATCATCTTCCATGGGTGTTATGGGTCCTCAGGTGGCTAATGAGGCCAATCCTTGAACCACAAGTTCTATTACAATGAGGGGAGATGTTTTCAGGCTCAGCAGAAGGCTGTTGACTATGGCTGGAAGCCAGTCTCTCCTTCCTCCTGTGCCTCTTGTCCTCTTCAGCTTGTTGGCGAGTAAGTTCAGAATGCAGGGGACCATCACGTAGGACTTCAGTCCATATTAAGTGATCCTGGGTAAGTGTCTCCCAAGTGTCAATGTCAATATTACACTTTTTAAGGTTGTCCTTCAGCAAATCCTTATAATGCTTCTGTTGTCCACCCATGTTATGGCACCCTTTTTTCAGCTGAGAGAACAGGACCTGTTTTGGGAGGCGATGGTCTGGCATCTGGACGTGACTAGTCCAGTGGAATTGCGGATGGATGATCATTGCCTTGATACTGGTGGTCTTCACGCCTTCCAAAACATCTGATCTTCAAAATCTTACGACGGCAGCATTGATGGTGCCTCTTAAGGACTTTCAAGTGGTGTCTATAGGTTGTCCAAGTTTCGGATAACGGCTCGATACATCTGTTAATACACCCCAGAAAGGTATTAGCCTTTTGGCAACTGCCTGACATTGTTGGCTCTAATTCACTAACATCAATGTGCATCACGTCGGCTGGCCCCCTACGGGTCTTGTGGGCTGTTATGTTCGGGGTAAAGGTTTGAGCGAGGCACCTGGCAAGCACGACTCTTGCTTCTGGTGGGAACGGTTTGAGAGGGGACACGGCGAGCCGAGTGAAGGGTTTGGGGGACGTACCCAGGGAGCGCGGCTCTTGTTTCCTGCCGGGGAGAGTTTGGGGGACGTACCCGGGGAGCGCGGCTCTGGTTTCCGGCCGGGAGGGTTTGGGGGATGTACCCGGGAAGCGCGGCTCTGGTTTCCGACCGGGAGGGTTTGGGGGACGTACCCGGGGAGCGCGGCTCTGGTTTCCGGCCGGTGGGGAGTCACGGGGAAGGCGCGGCTACTGTTCCGGCCGGGAGGGTTTGGGGGAGTGTATAGCCCGGGGAACGACGGCTTACTGTTCCGGCAGGGGGAGGGGGGGTCGGGGGTTTTTGTCCCCTGCTCCGTCGTTGAAATGGCTGGAAAACCGCTCAGAGTGTGAGGCGGGGGCCGAAGCTGTGGGGGGCGGGGGGTCCCTGGGCCCGTGGCGGCACGCCTTGGCTACCAGCACCGCCACGGGCCCACCCAGTCGAGTAGCACGAACCGGGCAAGGCCGGGCCGGGAAGCCGGGCCCGGAACGCCGGGGGGAAAGCGGGGCGGAGAGCTGGAACCGGGGCGGGGCTAGCGCGGGTCAGGGCTCCGGTTGTGCTGCCGAGCCACGCGGCCGTGGGCCGGGCGGGCTGGAGGGCGCTGCGCCGCCCAGGCAGTTCCGTGGAAACGGGCGTGTAGTGAAAGCGGGTGAGGATTCCAGCCGCGCTCCCCCGGGGCGGTGACTGCCGGGCAGCGACGTCTCTCGGCAGCTGCACTTGTCCGAGCGCTTCCAGTCTGAGCCCTGATTTTGGTAACGGAAAAGCTCGTTCGGTGTTTGGTTTTCCATAGCTCTTAGAAAATCCGCTCTGCGTTGCTACTGAATTTAACCGTTTGTAGGGCTGCGAGGAGCTTAGCTCTGCACCAAGCCGTAGGGCGCTGAAGGGCTCCACAGCTGGTAGCGGGAACGGAGTGCGGAAGAGGTGTCAAACGCTTCTTTCTACTTCTTTACAAAACTGGGAATGTAGGACAGTTCAGAAAAACATTGTAAAGAGAGCAAAGATATTCCATGGTTTAAACAACTAAAAGTCAAGAAATGCTTGTTTTAGCTGCCCATGTAATCCTAACTCAGCCCCTTGTGTGTGCGTTTCAGTACCAGTTTTAGTTACATGGTATCATATAGTGCAATGTAACAAAGGTTGTAGAAAAATACTGTCCGTTATGGAGAGATGTGCATTAAGCAGCACTTTTTTTTCCCCACTCCCCAGAGGTTGCAGGCCATCTGTCTCCTCGTAACTCCTAAAATACCTGTTCAGGGAAAATGTATCTGAGTTAATAAGCACTTAGACAGTAGTTATATTTTAGGCAGGATTTTCCACAACCTCATGGGTTTGTATGAATCCTTGGCTGTAAGAAAGACAGGGTCACAATTTTTAATGTTACCAATTCAAATATTAAAGATACACAAATTCATTGTGTGTGTTTTCATGTCCTTATTTCTCTCCCTAGACTGGCCTGTGGGGATGTTGAAGGAAAATTTGATATGTTGTTCAATAGAGTACAAGCTGTTCAGAAGAAAAGTGGAGAATTTGATGTAAGATTTATGTTTCTGCTTCTGCTCTGCGGTCTGTTAGATTAGAAGTGTTTCACTGTATATTGCCTCCCATTGGCAAGTGAAAAATTTTCCGACCTACGATAATGTTAAATAAAGCCAAATGCTCATTGTGTTGGCTCTTCTAAATGTTACGTGACAAGAATATTTGCACATAATGTGACTTAGAAGCTTAGTATTTACACAGTGGTTTGCATCTTTTAAACACTGAACAAATATTAATACTCTCAACATCTCTTTAAAGTTGGTGCCACAGATAAGTCTTATTATTCTCATATTTACAGGTGGGAAACTGAAGCACGGAGATGCAGTGACCTGCTCAAGGTCTCTCACTGAGGGTATGTCTACACTATGGAGACTATCCCAGCATAGCTATGGCACTCCAGCGGCGGGGGTGGATTTTTCACACCCCTGAGCGACATAGCTATGTCAACCTAAATTTTAAGTGTAGACCAGGCCTCAGTGAGTGACAGAGCCAGAAATAGAACCCAGGAATTCTGGCTTTTAGCCCCATGCTCATTCTACATTAATCAAAATGTAGAACTTGTATTATTTACCAAAACTGATTTTTTGATTTCTGACTGAAAATTGATACAAAGGTACTGGGGGAAACTATTTTTCTTAAAACCCAGACATTTCTGAGTTCTTAAAAAAAAAAACAAAAAACAAAGAACAACTCTGAATTGAAGAGGGTGAAAGCATGCAGGTCTTTACTGAAAAAACATTTTATAAGTTACATTTGTTATTTAAAAAAGTGAGCTAAGTGACAAGTGTTGTTACCTGCAGCGTTGTAGCCGTGTTGGTCCCAGGATGTTAGAGAGAGAGAGAGAGAGAGAGAGAGAAGGTGGGTGAGGTAATATATTTTATTGGACTAACTTCTGTTGGTGAGAGAAACTAGCTTTCAAGCTTACACAGACCCCTTCTTCAGGTCTGGGAAACCTTGGCCACGTCTGCACTACATACTTACTTAGGTATAAGTATGTTGCTCAGGGGTGTAAAAAATCCACATTCCTGAGCAACTTAGTTATACCGACCTTAAACCCTGTGTAGACAGTGCTGTGTTGGTGGGAGAGCTTCCGCCAACGTAGCTGTCAGCTCTCGCAGAGGTGGAGTTATTAAGCTGATGGGAGAGCTCCCTGCTATGGACTTTGAGCATCTTCACCAGAGATTTGTAGTGTGGACCTGCCCTTATTCAGTGTGTCACCTCTAAATACAAGGTGTGACAGATTGAATGATCCCTTCAAATATATGTTAACTACTTATGTTAAACAAAGTGAAGTGGCCAGTTAACTGCCCTCCAGTCATAGGGAGGAAAGGAAGGGATGGAGAAGCAGCTGAGGGGGAAGTTGTTAGCGCATTATAGATTGTTGTAATAAGCCATAAATCTAGTGTCTCTTCAGTCCAGGATTTTTAGTGTCTAGCAAAGTTATGAATTTAAGCTTTCAGGTTTGTCTTTTGAAAGTGTTGTGGAAGTTTCCTATGAGACTGAGGACTGATAGGTCAGATATGGAGTGATCACTTTGTGAAAAGTGTTCACCCACAGGTGATATGGTGGGTTTTTTTGTTTTCTTTTCATGTGTTCATTCAAGAGCATAGTGATGATCTGGTTTCATCTACATAGTTGTTACTGGAGCATTTAATGCACTGGATGAGGTCTGCCACATGTTGTGCTAGGCATGTGGAGGACCCATAGATCTGAAAGGTATGTTGGGGGTGAGTAATGATCATTGTAGGAGTGGAGATATATCTTCATGTTTTGCATCTTCTGTTCTGGCAGGTCTGGTGCTGCTTTGAGTTGATGTGTTCTGGTCTATGAGGAGCTTGCTTCTGATGATGAGCTTGGAGAGACTAGGGGGTTATTTGAAGGCCAGAAGTCAGGAAAAACTTCTTTCACAATGGGGTCTCCATCAAATATGGGTTGTGCTTGTTTGATGATACTCTGTGTAGGTAGCAGTGTGGGGTGATAGGTGACAACTAGGGGTGTTTGGCTGGTGAGGGTTTACTTCTGTACTGAAGCAGGTTCTCTTGGGATATTTGGATGACTTGTTCCATGATGTGATCTACTTCTGTGATGGAGTTTCCTTGTTTGGTGAAGGTGGTTTTAAGTGTGTAATGGTGTTTATTCTGGACTTTCTCTTCAGATGTATCTGAGTGCCTGGTTATAGATAACAGATGTCTTTGTGTGTCTGTGGCGGCTATGGGATCCGTGAAGGTAGATATGGTGATCCCTTGGTTTCTTGTATATAGTCTGTATTTGTTCATTGTTGAAGCTGTTTGTGGTGTCTAGGAAGTTCATGCTACTGTGGGAGTTCTCCAGAGAGAGTTTAATGGTAGTTGTTGAAGTTGTGATAGAAATCTAGAAAGTTTAAGTTGCCTCTGCCAATGCAGCGTGATCGTTGGCTGCATTTTTGCTTCCCACAGCTTTTGCAATTTTTGCTTTGGAGTGTGGAAAGTTGCAGCCAGAGGACTGAAGTCAGGTACTTAAGTTGTATGCTTCGCCTTCAGTTGTCCAGCAACTGAACTGCAGTCAAGAGACAAAATCTGCATTTTCCTATCTCTTGCTATGCTTTTCACTCTTCTTTTGTGTGAATGTCTTTGGGAAACACAGGATGAGATTTTAACACAACCTGAGAGCTCAGACTGATGCTGTTATAACAGAGTCTAGGGTGTTTTAAACCCCTTGATTAGTGTTGTAACAGTAAACAGTTAAATGTGGTCTGGGGTTCAGGTAGAATATGTTCTGGCCCTTTCTCCTGTTGTAACAACCATCATTAAAATACACCAGGAAAATGGTGAAAAAATGATGGTAAATCCTGAGATCCCATCAGGTGGTGGTAGCTGTGATGGTGAAGCTCCCTCCATCCCTCCCCTGCAAGCTGTCCAGGCTGCAAGCTCAAGACAGGAACCGATATTCCCCCTCCAGAAAAGGAATGCCTTGCCCCCATCAAAATGAACCAAACAAATACACGTCTGGTGGATTGCAGTTATCAGCACTTCATGGTGTCCTAGCAACTCTTAATTTGTTGTTAAACAACTTCATGCACTCTCCAGGAGTCTTTTGAGACTCCTTATCACAATTCACTTCGCTTAAATGCACTCTCTTTGATTCTAACTTTCACTTAATTTCATGTGATAGGTCATGGTAAACTTCTGTAACCTTTCTCCCACTCTGTGGATCTTGTGATACTGGTCTCTGCACATCATGACTTAAAAAGATGCTTGCACTGATGGTCGGATGCTATTGGAGAGATTGCTAGGAAGTGTTTTCTTCTGGAAAAGACTCTGTACATCGGGAAGGAATAAGGGAGTTTCTCACAATGAAGATTTACGTGATCTTGTAATTTCAGCTGTTTTTTCCCTGTGTTTTTTTTCTTATGTGCTTCATAACTGCTACGGAATTTCTTGTTTTACATACATCAAATGAAACTGAATCTCAGGCGATAAGCCACTGAACCCAAATCACTGTTAATGCTGTGACAGTAAGAAAGTAATGAAAAGGACAGCCTGGGTATTTTAACATCATAAACCTTTCCCCATTCTTACAATGGTTCTCTTGTGTTACTTTTTTTAAATGATTTTAGCTGCTTTTGTGTGTTGGGAACTTCTTTGGCTCTACTCCAGAGACAGAGTGGGAGGAGTACCGGACATGTGCCAAGAAAGGTAAGGAAAGGACCTGTATATTAGATGACTATAACCCAGTGGGATGTGGCTGCACGCGTGGCTTTGGAGTTGATGAACAGTATCTTCACCACACATCTCATTCCTGTGCTGCTTTATTAAGTTGTTCAGTGTACGATCCTGGACTGAATAGAGGGATGGCCAGAGAGGGCAAGGGCTGTGGTGGGTGTCAGAGCCGTTCAGCTATGAGTTACGGAAGCTGAAGGGGGTACAAAAAAGGATCAGTGTGAGCCTTTTGGTGCCTGCTGCGCATGTCCGCGTGTATGCAAAGGGCTTGGGACTGTCAGTGGATTGCTATGAGTAATATTAGCTAGGCCCTGCTGCTTAGCACTCAATGGAGTGTTAGGTCTGTACGCTGTGCAGCTTGCTGCTCTCGGTGTAATTTCTCCAGTAGTGTACAATACTGGGTCATCTCCTCTCTGCCACCGATCTGGGGGCAGCTCAAGCTGTTAATTTTCAACTCATGTAGTTGGCCATATCTGTTCCCTGTTGCCCCATCTTTTCCCTCTGGCAGCTGCACCAGACAGCAACAGTGACCTGTCCTTTGAAAATGAACGCACAAGCAGTGAAAAGAATTAGCGTTAAAGCCCTTTCCTCTTGGCCTTCCAATCTTGAGATGTGTTCCTTGGGGTATTGCATGTGCGCAGGTTTCCGTCGTGGCCGAGAGTGCATAATAAAGGGCCATGAGCGCTTTGAACACTGTGCTCAGAACAGAGGCACATGAGGATTCTGTCCCCATGGAGCTGTTCTACCAAATTATTTCTAAGTATGAAATGCTGTTTGACTTACAGAGCCCCTCTGCTGCTTTTCGGAGTCTCTTATTACTCCAGCTTAGACCCCTTTCTCCACCCGTGTAGGGGAAACTACCCATTTCCTTATCCCCCGCTCCCTCTCCCTGCTCCCATAACCACATGTATGAGAGAAGCTTATCTGTGAAAATCTGTACAGCTGCCACCTTACCTTGTTTTTTCATCGAGTATCTCTACACTTCAAGCTAGGGGTGCAGTTCTCGGCTTGTAGACATATCTGCATTAGCTCTGATCAAGCAAGCTCGCTAAAAATATAGATGACGTGATGTGACTGGCAGGGGGGGATGTGTACCTGTCTGAGACGTTGGGCACCCAGGGTGGATTGATTTAAAATTGCCAGTTTTTAGTCAGCAAGCAGGAAATCTTGATTTAGATCATGGATTTTAATTATCTTTTACATTGGTACTTTTTAGTTATTTTCCTAAAGAAAAATTGATTCCCGGTAGTTGGTAACTATTAAAACATGTTGACTTGCAACTAAGTGTAGCCTATTATGATGGGTTCCCTCCAGGGTGCCACTGGGATACCACTGAGCCTGCCTGTCCCACCCGCCTGGGTTCCCCTTACTCTGCGCTGCTATGACAGGCTCTCAAGCCACCTTCCAGTACACACACAAGTAGAGACACACCCAGGTGCAGCCATATTCACACAGATGTTGAGATCAGCTCTGCATGGGAGAGCTCAGCTAAGGAATTGCACAGCACACCGGTGCACAACCTTTCTGGAGTGTAAACCCCAAACTGTATCATCTTGCACTGTATAGAGAGCTATATAGTGTGAGCTCATAAAATTCACCCTCTCCTTACATGTGGAGAGAGAGATGCAACAGCTTTCTGTCCCAAATATGAGTTCCACACTGGTTTCAGAGACAAAACAAACTTAACTAACTACAAAAGATAGATTTTAAGTGGTGGCAAACAGATCAAAGCAGATTACCTTAGTAAATTAACAAAAACTGCAAACTTAGCTTAACACACTAGATAGGTAGGATGTAAATTAGCAGATTCTCACCCTAAGTGAAAACAGGCTGGCAGATTCTTAAGGCACAAGTTGCCTGGGCTTTCCCAGGTTTTCACACACAGGCTAAAAATCCTTCTAGGCTGGGACCATCACTTCCCACAGTTCAGTCTTTGTTCCTCCGGTGTTTCCAGATGTGGTGTTGTAGGGAGAGTGACGACGACCCCCCTCCACACCCATAATATCATTTTCCCCCTTTTATATCTTCTCCCCTCTTTTGCTGTGACCTGTGTCAGACAGTTCCCATTGTGTGGCGCTATCTCTGAGAGGTTTCTGTTGTACACAGTTCCTGGGGTAATCCTTGTGCTTGTGTGCATTTCCTCAATAAGCCATTAACATTGTTTGTTTGGCCTTTTTACTGTCATACCTGAAAGGCTGCCTGTCGGTGTTTTCAACCTCATGACATGTTACTGAAACACATACATAGCCAAACTTCATATGTGAGAATAACACACACAATCCAATGATGTCTAGCAGAACAAGACTTTTAGAACGACACCTCACCAGGCATATTTTGTATAAGGCATATCCTAATTACATGACCGTGGTGAATACAGGGGTATCAGGGTGTCATACTCATACACTAAATTTCATTCTTCTTGCTTCACTTTTATTTAAGCAATTGTATAGCCTAACTTACATGTATTCAAGTTTTTTCCTTTTTTTTTTTTGGTTAGAAAATGATGGGGTTTTTTTACTTGTGATTTGTCAGTCTTTGTTTGGATTGAAATTCAGATTAAATTAGAAATTCACAAAAAATGCATTTTATTTTTTTTATTAAATAAAACTACCTTAAACTTGCTGAATATGTACAAAAAATTGTCAGAACATGTTTTGCATTCAAAACTGATTATACAAAGGAAGTATTATAAGTAGTTATTGAAGGGAACTGATTATTTCTGGTCAGATTGTCCTTCAAGATTTTGGAACTGGTAGTTCTCATCCTCTCACACCTAGCTAGTTTTTATTAAAAGTTTGGAAGAGGAAAATGAGCTTTCCTTCTTTTTCAACTCCCAATAGGTTTCTTTGAACTTGTCATTGAATTGAGCTGTTTGAATGAACTGAAATGAAGAAAATAGTCTCTCAGCACCTGCAGAAGAGGCTCCTGCTGTGAAAAGCTGATTTAGCATCTTAGCAAACTCTAATTCCAGGTGCTTAGCCAGTGACTTCTACCAGTTCAGTGGTTTAACATTCTTTAAAACTTGGGAGAAACGATGCACTGCTTATTTTTGGAGTTTAATTAAAATTATTTTAATAGATTGATAATTTTTTACTTTAACATAGGCTGTCAATTTCAGATTTAATTTTAAATAGGTTTATTTTTTAAAAAATCTGTTTTTTAATTTAAATAAAATCCATTTATTTTTTAAGTGGCTATCCACCCCATTAGGCATGTACAGTAAAAGCTTTTTTGATCCAGCATGTTGGGGGAATAGGGGTGCCAGTCAGTGAAAAATGCCAGTTAACTACGGGGGAGGGAGTCCCAGCTGCTCCTTGGCAGAGGCACAGCAGATGGCTCGGCGAGCTGCCCCTGCCCCAAGTGCTGGCTCCACTGCTCCCATTGGCCGGGACAACTGAGTTTTGCTTTCCAGCTAAACTTTTTTCTGTTGTTACCTCAGTTCCTTAATCCAACCCCACTCTGTTCTGCTTCATCTATCTCTCCTGTTTAGTGTGTAAGTTGTAGTGTCTGGAGTAGGAACTCTCTTCTTTATTACTTGACTGTACAGGTCCTATCAGAAAGGTGTTCTTGATTGGATTTCCTGGGTGCTTCCACAATATAAAGATCATTTTTTCTAAGATGAGAAGGATGGTGATTGACCTGTTTCACATCAAAGCTTGCTAAAGAGGTTAGCAGCTGTATTGGAAGAGATTGAGTCTTCTCCATTCACAGGTTATGAAGGAGTTAAATTCAGTCTTCAGAGGGCAGGGAGATCTCAGTAGAGGAACCTCAGATCTGGACTTACTTATCCCCATTCACTCTTAGACCTGGTCGACACACGCAATTGTGTGGATATAAGTAAAGGTGTCATCTTATTTTCATTAGGTGAAGTGATGCAACTTTGTTCACTTTGGACACCTACAGTGGTTTAAACCTGGTTTATCTGTTTAACTTATGGTGGTACAGTTTTATCAGTGAAAACTAAACTGAGGAGTCCACACACAAGTTGCACTGTTTTAACTAAACAAATTTAAGTGAAAGTGGTGCAAGTTGTGTATAGGCAATGTTTTAGTTCTTCAGGGCCAAAGCTTAATGAGCTCCTAGGTGTCAAGCAAATCTTGATTATTTATACTGGCTTTTCTTGAGGGGGGAGATTACAGTTGATGGGGACGGGAATGGAAGAATCATTTAATCTTGTTGGCATTATCAATGAAGATGTTCTTAAGGGACACAGTCAACTTGAAATCTATCAAATTAAAAAAAACAAACAGTACTTTAATATACTCTATTAGTATGTGCTATAATGTTCAATTTAGGGGTCTGTGTGTGTGTGTGTGTGTGTGTGTGTTTTAACTGGTGGTTAATAAATATCTAAGAAATGGACAGGATCTAACAAACTCAATTTCTGGATCCGTAACAATAGTATATTTCCTCCGTAGTGAATCTTTTCTTCATAATAGTAAATACAGAATCAAATAAATGTCACAGTTCTGAAACAAGTGAACTAATTATGTGTATTTCTTCCCTAGCTCCTATTCCAACATATGTCTTGGGTGCCAATAACCCGGAAACGGTACATTATTTTCCAGATGTCAATGGCTGTGAACTAGCCGAGAACATTACATACTTAGGTAATGGTATAGATTTTATTTCTGTGTTGGGAATCGGATGTGCTCTTTATGAGAGTATTAAAATGTTGCTGTAGGGGTGCCTTAACTTAGGTTGTGATGGCCCTTTCCTTCCAAACTTCACTTGTTCATTTCTTCACTTGTTGATACCTTCCTTCAGAAATCATGCCAACTAATCTCTTATACTGAGTCTCGTACTGAGGCTCAAGATGAATTGTTTTTGAAACCTTAATAAAATCATTCTGCTTTTTTTCCGATAAGCAACATAAAAAGACATCTTTTGTACTTTTACAACATTTTCAACTTCTTATGAGCTCAACAGAGCTATTTGGGTTGTCAAACTGAGCTTGTTGGACAAGGTTCAGTGATGTCATCAAGTTGCCAACTTTGGGGAAAAAATTGTTGGGAAACAAGTTAATGGCAAAAGAACACTATCCATTGCATATGTGCAGTATGAATTTTCCTCCCTAATTTAGCTATGCATTTATCGTATGTCCACACGACAGAACTGAGCATGAACTAGTCTACTTCAGCTGGTGCAAGCTACAACAGCTGTGGATTTATGCTAGCTGACAGTGCAGCACGGACTTCAGAGTGGACTAGCAGTCAGGCTGCATACCTAGGGCCAAACTGGGATTGTACTACCTGTACTGGAGCTTGTCCTGCACTGTTTTCACTCTTATTGTTACCCATGCTAGCTGGATTCAAGCGAGCTTGGGAAGGCTAGTCCATAAACAGAAGATAAGAATGACCATACTGCGTAATACTGTGGCCAATGCCAGATGCTTTAGAGGGAATGAACAGAACAGGACAATTGAGTGATCCATCCGCCGTTGTCCAGTTCAAGCATCTAGTAGTCAGAGGCTTAGTGATACCCAGAGCATGGGGTTGCGTCCCTGACCATCTTGGCTAATAGCCATTGGTGGACATATCTTCTGTGAACTTACCTAATTCTTTTTTGAACCCAGTTATACTTGTGGCCTTCACAACATCCTCTGACCCCTGGTTCTTGTGTTATGTAAAGGGGTAAATAACATTTTCTTTTTCACTTTCTCCACACTACTCATGATTTTATAGACCTCTATAATATTACCCCTTAGTCATCTCTTTTCCAAGCTGAACAATCCCAGTTTTTTAATCTCTGTTTATATGGAAGCTGTTTCACACCCTTAATCACTTTTGGAGCATGAGCTTTCGTGGGTGAATACCCACTTCGTCGGACGAAGTGGGTATTCACCTACGAAAGGTCATGCTCCAAAACGTCTGTTAGTCTATAAGGTGCCACAGGACTCTTTGTTGCTTTTACAGATCCAGACTAACACGGCTACCCCTCTGATACTTAATCACTTTTGTTCCCCTTCTATGTACTGTTTCCAATTCTAATATATATTTTTTGAGAGGGGACAATCAAAACTGTATGCAGTATTCAGGGGATGGGCATTCCATGGCTTTATATAGTGGTATTTTATGACATTTTCTGTTTTCTTATCTATTCATTTCCTAATGGTTCCTAACATTCTATTAGCTTTTTTAAACTGAAGCTGTGCATTGAACCAATGTTTTCAGAGAACTATGCACAATGACTCCAAGATCTCTTTCTTGAGTGGTAACAGCTCATTTAGACCCCATCATTGTGTATGTATAGTTGGGATTATATTTTCCAAAGTGCATTACTTTGCATTTATCAACACTGAAGTTCATCTGCCATTTTGTTGCCCAGTCACCCAGTCTTATGTGATCCCTTTGTAATTCTTCACTGTCTGCTTTGGACCTAATTACCTTAAGTAATTTTGTATCCTTTGTAAACTTTGCCACCTTACTGTTTACCCCTTTTTCCAGATCATTTATGAATATGTTGAACAGCACTGGTCTCAGTACAGACCCTTGGGAATTCCTCTATTTATCTCTTGCCACTGTGAAAACTGACTGTTTATCGCTACCCTTTTGTTTCCTATCTTTTAACCGGTTACTAATCCATAAGAGCACCTTCCCTCTTATCCGAAGACTGCTTACTTTGCTTAAGAGCCTTTGGTGAGGGATGTTGTCAAAGGCTTTTTCTAAGTATACTGTATCCACTGGATTACCCTTCTCCACATGTTTGACCCCCTCAAACGATTCTAATAGATTGGTGAGGCATGATTTTCCTTTACAAAAACTGTATTGATTCTTCTCCAACAAATCGTGTTCATCTGTGTGACTGATATTTCTCTTCTTTTAGTGTAGTTTCAGCCAATTTGCCCAGTACTGAAGTTAGGCTTACCAGCCTACATAACTGCAAGGATCCACCTCTGGAGCATTTTTTAAAAAATTGGCATTACGTTAGCTACTCTCCAGTCATCTTGTACAGAGAATGATTTAAGCAATAGTTTACATACCAAAGCTAATACTGTAGTTCTACAATTTCATATCTGAGTTTCTTTAGAACTCTTGGGTGAGTACCTTCTGGTCCTAGTGACTTATAGTGACTGCTGGATTTATCATTCGTTCAAAAACCTCTTGGACCAGATTCCATGTGTTTCTTAGGACTGTATCAAGAATCGCCTCTCGCCATGTGGGTTCCAGAACTAGCTGCTCCAAGAAGCAGTCATTGATGGTGTCTAGAAATTTTATCTCTGCATCCCATCCTAAGCTGACATGTAGTATGGGTTTTGTTGAAATCTCCCATTATTATTGCGTTTTCTATTTTTGTAGCCTTTTTAATCCCCCTGAGCATTTTAAGTGGAACGAGGTTTCCAGTCATTGAGCCAAATCCTGGAGTCCTAACTGCAATTAATGCCTTACCAGAGCCGGTCAGTTTCCTCATAAGCAAAGACTGAATAAATAAGCAAGAACTGCAAAACTTGGACTCCTCTTAGCATGACATATTTGAGTAGTTTCTTACAATACTTAATTTCATTTGTGTTTTACTACAGGCCGTAAAGGCATTTTCAGCGGCACCTCAGGATTGCAGATTGCCTACCTGAGTGGTACAGAATCCCTGAGTGAGCCAGCTCCAGCCTACAGTTTCAGCTCCAAGGATGTGTCAGAACTGAAAATATCTTTATTATCTACTCCAAAATTCAAAGGTGTTGATATCTTGCTGACATCCCCTTGGCCCAGAGGTGTAGGGAATTTTGGAAATAAACCTGTAAGTATTCAAATTCACTTGAAATGGGTTAAATGTGCAGTTTCCACTCACTGTAGCTATTTGTAGATTTAAAAAAAAAAAAAAAGCTTTAAAAATGGCTTGTCAGACTGGTTTCTGTTTTGAGGATGCTTATCTTGGCTCTTGAATTGGGTAAGTAGGGCCCATGGTGTCCTCTTGAGTTCAGACAATGAGCTGTCATCTTTCCTGTGGTCTCATTGTTTTCCACACTAGGATTGTTTGTGGTACAAATTAGAGACGTTTTTAATTCCAATTAATCTTTTGAATCTTTTACTGTCTGACTTGCGGATCTTGTAACTTCTTTTGTGTCATGTGTGTGAAGTATGCTGAATAATCTGATTTCATCCACAGGCCTCTTGCAGACTTCTCATAACAGCAGCTTACCTCTCCCTAGTGAAGAGGCACATCTGCTACCTCAGTTTCTCCACTATTAGTGGTCTTCTATGGGCTGGTACATTGCTGTGGTGCCCTTGACCCTCTGGTTAAAAGTTGGTGTCTCTTCTGGGGACAGCCAAAAGTCCAACTAAAGAAATAAGTCCTTCCATCCCTCTCTGGGCTCAGAATAGCTCTTTGACTCCTCCAAGAGTTCAATAGTCCCTTACTCTTCTTAGGGCACTTTTGACTTTTTGTCGTCTGTGCAGGAGTATATCACCCACCACCCACAGGTAGGACTTTTCTGCTCTGGGTTCTGGCCCTAACCACCGAATTCACTTTCCCTCAGCCATTTCCTACATGACCTGTTGTTTGTCAGTCTGCTGCCTCTGGAGAGTCTCGCTCTGCTCTCTCTCAGCACCTCCTGCTCCCATGGTCTCTTCTTTGCTGTGTGGAGGTCAGTGGAGTTTCCGCTGGTCCTTTCCCAGGCCCCACTTCCTGGAGAATCTGCTAACATAGTGCTGCTCTGGCTAGCTTTCTTTTCACTGAGCACAGGCTGCCTTTTATAAGCAAGTCGCAGCAAGCCTGGCTGTCAGTCACATGGTCTCTGGACTCTGTCACAGGTGAGGCTAGACACAAACACTCTTATAGGGCTAGCTCACCCTGTGATGCTACTGAAGTTTATATACCTCTTGCCTGAGTGAAGGTCAACACATTTTTCTTGCACTACTGACTTTTCTGTTACACATCAGTTCGCTATAGTCAATGCAGGAAGCATCTACTATAAAGCTGAGTTCCAACTTCCAGTCAAGCTCCCATTTTCAGTTGCTCTTAACATTTTCAAACACATTTTGGAAGGAGAAATAACATGGTTGGTGCTGGCTAAAGAAGGGATGTGGTGATGGGGCTGTTGGAAGTGGAGGATGAAAATTGGAGCAAAAATGTTCAGTTTTTGTGTTAAGTGAACCTGGGGAAAATAATTTCGCCCATATGTTCTAAACACACACTTTTCTCTCTGAACACTTAAAGTCTAAAACTAGAAACTTTGTACTTGTTCTATTTGAAAATCTCATTTATATTAACAAAGTAATCAAGGTTTGAAGAAATAGTTTGACTGTTTTTAAAGGTTTACATGTTTAATCTGTGGCCCCACAAACGGTTTGTTGGCAGAGAGTCCCAGCCTGACTTCCTAGATGGTTATTTGGGCCAGCACTTGTAGCAGTGATGGGGAGGGCATAGGGTGAGGGCATTTGTGAGGGCTGGGGAGCTCTCATGGATGGGGACAAGAAGGGGGAGCACAGATATTCCCCAGTCTTTTGTTTGTTGATGAAGGGTGTCCAATGGAGAACAGGGCTGAGGGGATGGGGAGAAAGAAGGGCCAGGGGGCAGCTAACTAGCGGGGATATGGGAGACTGTGTGTATCTGGGGATTATATCTAGCCACCTACTGCCAGGGCTTCTGAGCTCTGTGCCAGAGCTTTCGCTTTGTACAATCTCTGGTAGCGGGAAGAGCTGGCTAAATAGCTGAGCTATTCAAGCCCCACTGCTAGCAACATTTATGAGAGAATTCGAACTCTGGCTCAAACGTGCTGCTGTTCAGCAGAGGTGCAGAGCACAAAATCTCTAAAATACACAGAACAAAGAAACTCTATGCTGAACCATTTTTCTCTGCATTGCAAACCCAGAGGATTTTAGACTAATGCTTTATTTGGCTTTTATAGGGAGAAATGGATACTCAGAGATGTGGCTCTGTGTTAATATCGAATCTTGCCACAAGTCTGAAGCCAAGATATCACTTTGCTGCATTGGAGAAGACCTATTATGAAAGACTTCCTTATAGGTATGTAGGACCTTGAGAAACCACTCTTATTTTATAAGAAAGTTTGGTTTTCTAGCATGTATGGGAAGCAATTCTAAAATTATAATTTGCTAAATGAGCATTATAGCTTGTAGGTACCTTAATTTATTCCAGTGCACACCCTGACTTCATCTCAAGCATATTTTGTGGCCAAAACCCCCATCTACACTAGGAAGTTGACCCATTGCTGCTGATAAATGTCAGCAATACATCATCTATGAACTTATGTTACAAATAGAATAACTGCTACTGTGGATTTTACAAAACACATTTCCTCACCAAGAGGTTACGGCAGCATTCTACATGGTTGGAGACAGATGAAGTTAGGCGGACTGGCCACCACAGGGAAGAGAAGCAGGAGGAATTCCACACACCTAGAAGTTTCCTATCGATACCTTGTTCTCATTGTGGAAACTAAGATACCTTTTAAATTCCAGTAGGCCCAAGGGAAGGGAGAGATGTACTTGGCACTAGTGAGGCCATGTCTGGAGTATTGTGTCCAGTTTTGGGTCCCCCTCTACATAAAGGATATGGACCAATTGGAGAGAGTCCAGCAGAGGGCAATGAAAATGATTAGGGGCCTGGGGGCACATGACTTACGAGGAGAGGCTGAGGGAACTGGGTTTATTTAATCTGCAGAAGAAAAGAATAAGGGGAGATTTGATAGTAGCCTTCGACTGCCTGAAGTGGGGATTCCAAAGAGGATGGCGCTCAGCTGTTCTCAATGGTGGCAGATGACAGAACAAGGAGCAATAGTCTCAAGTTGCAGTGGGGAGGTCTAGGCTGGATGTTATGAAAAACTATTTCACTAGGAGGGTGGTGAAGCACCAGAATCGGTTACCTAGGGCCGTGGTGGAGTCTCCATCCTTAGAGGTTTTTAGGCCCAGCTTGACAAAGCCGTGGCTGGGATGATTTCGTTGGTGTTGGTCCTGCTTTGAGCAGGGGATTGGACTAGATGACCTCCTGAGGTCTCTTCCAACCCTAATCTATGATTGTATGTATGGGACATATAGGTTGGGCCGAGCAGCCACCCACACACAAGCTTGATTTTCTTACCCACAAAGAGTTCTCCAATTTTCCAAGGAAGACAGACAGTCCTTGTTGGGGATTCAATACTCAGAAGAACTGAAACAGTATTCTGCAAGGGACAGGAGGACAACCAGAGAGTGTGCTACTTTTCCAGAGCCAAGACATGCTATGTTAATCTAAGATTGAATAAGCTTTTTAAGTCTATGGGGAAGGATCCATTTGTGATGGTTCAAATTGGCAGTAACAACATGGTGTTGGAATACGTCTCAGAGATAGTAGATGACCTCAGTGAACTCGAAGCATGCTGAAGAAGAATGTCCAATCAATCTTCTTTGAGATCCTTCATGTCCTTTGTGCAAAGGAAGGCAGAAGAATCTGGATGTGAATTGCTGGGTAGGAGGGGTTTGGTTCCGTGAAACGTTGGTCCATGTTCTATGGGGGGAGAGGCCTGTGTAGTTTGTATAGCCTTCACCTCCTGGAGGACAGGCTGGCTAAGTAGGTAGGAAGGAGTTGAACTAAATTACTGTGGATAGATGTAAAGTAATGCACATTGGAAAAAATAACCTCAACTATACATACAATATGATGGGGGCTAATTTAGCTACAACGAGGCAGGAAAAAGATCTTGGAGTCATCATGGATAGTTCTCTGAAGATGTCCACGCAGTGTGCAGAGGCGGTCAAAATAGCAAACAGGATGTTAGGAATCATTAAAAAGGGAATAGAGAATAAGACTGAGAATATATTATTGCCCTTATATAAAGTGATGGTATGTCCACATCTCGAATACTGCGTACAGATATGGTCTTCTCATCTCAAAAAAGAAATACCGACACTAGAAAAGGTTCAGAAAAGGGCAACTAAAATAATTAGGGGTTTGGAGAGGGTCCCATATGAGGAAAGATTAAAGAGGCAAGGACTAAGGGGCGATATGATAGAGATATAAAATCATGAGTGATGTGGAGAAAGTGGATAAGGAAAAGTTATTTACTTATTCCCATAATACAAGAACTAGGAGTCACCAAATGAAATTAATAGGCAGCAAGTTTAAAACAAATAAAAGGAAGTTCTTCTTCACGTAGCACACAGTCAATTTGTGGAACTCCTTACCTGAGGAGGCTGTGAAGGCTAGGACTATAACAGTGTTTAAAAGAGAACTAGATAAATTCATGGAGGTTAAGTCCATAGGTGGGTATTAGCCAGGATGAGTAAGGAATGGTGTCCCTAGCCTCTGTTTGTCAGAGGATGGAGGTGGATGGCAGGAGAGAGATCACTTGATCATTGCCTGTTAGGTCCACTCCCTCTGGGGCACCTGGCATTGGCCACTGTTGGTAGACAGGATACTGGGCTAGATGGACCTTTGGTCTGACCCGTTATGGCCGTTCTTATGTTAAAAGGGGATGGTGAAAAGAGGGAAGATATGAGTGCTTAGTTAGCACAAGATTGAGATGTTGAGAACAAAATTGAGCCAGGAACCAAATGACATGAAGAGAAGGAATTTTGGAATTGAATTCTTGAAATTTTCCGAATTCTTGAAGCCTGAGTAACAAACAAGAGGAACTGAGATTGCTCATTTATGAGCATAAATTTGATCTAGCCGATATAATTGAAATCTGGTTGGATGATTCACAAATGTTATGAAATGTTAAAGCCAGTTGTTATAACCTATTTGGGAAGGATCGTGCAAGCAACAGGAGTGTGTGTGTGTGTGTGTGTGTGTGTTGGTGTGTTGGGCGGGGAGGGAGGATGGCATAACCTTTTTCCGAGTCACTGATAACTCAGAAGAAATGATTGCTTGTGGATCTATGTTCTAATAGATAAAGAACAAGATGAGGTACTAGTTTCTCTCTGCTACAGGCCAGCTCACACATAGAGCAGGATGCTTCCTTATGCACCAATCTATAATGTGTAAAGAGAAGAGATAAATGTGTAATCATGGGGGACTTTCGTTTGAGTGACATATGCTGGAGGTCTTATGCTACCAATACTTAAACATCCTTGGATTTGTAAACATTACAAATAACTA
Source organism: Chelonoidis abingdonii (assembly GCF_003597395.2). Lineage (NCBI taxonomy): Eukaryota > Metazoa > Chordata > Testudines > Testudinidae > Chelonoidis > Chelonoidis abingdonii. Next base: position 2,538,575 of record NC_133788.1, on the reverse strand, counting down.
GGACTGTCGATTAATCACAGTTAATGTACGCGATCAATTAAAACTATGATTAATTGCATTTTTAATTACACTGTTAAACAATAGAATACCAATTGAAATTTATTAAATATTTTGGATTGTTTTACATGTTCATATTTATTGTATTCTGTGTTGTAATTGAAATCAAAGGATATATTTGATTACAAATATTTGCACTGTAAAAGTGATAAAAGAAATAGTATTTTTCAATTCACCTTGTACAAGTACTCTAGTGCAATCTCTTTGTCGTTAAAGTGCAACTTACCAGTGTAGATTTTGTTTTATTACATAACTGCACTCAAAAACAAATCAATGTAAAACTTCAGAGCCTACAAGTCCACTCAGTCCTAATTCTTGTTCAACCAATCGCTAACACAAACAAGTTTGTTTACATTTACAAGAGATAATACTGCCCACTTCTTATTTACAATATCACCAGAAAGTGAGAACTGGCATTTGCATGGCACTTTTGTAGCCAGCATTGCAAGGTATTTATGTGCTAGATATGCTAAACATTCATATACCCCTTCATGCTTCGGCCTCTGTTCCAGAGGACATGCTTCCATGCTGATGACACTTATTTAAAAAAAAAATGCATCAATTAAATTTGTGACTGAACTCTTTCGGGGAGAATTGTATGTCCCCTACTCTGTTTTACCCAAATTAGGCCATATATTTCATGTTATAGCAGTCTCGGATGATGACGCAGCACGTGTCTTTTTAAGAATACTTTCACTGCAGATTTGACAAAACACAAAGAAGGTACCAATGTGAGATATCTAAAGAAAGCTACACCACTCAACCCAAGGTTTAAGAATCTGAAGTACCTTCCAAAATCTGAGAGGGACGAGGTGTCGAGCATGCTTTCAGAAGTCTTAAAAGAGCAACACTCGGATGCGGAAACTACAGAACCCAAACCACCAAAAAGGAAAATCAACCTTCTGCTGGTGGCATCAGACTCAGATGATGAAAATGAACATGCATCGGTCCTCGCTGCTTTGGATTGTTATCGAGCAGAATCAGTCATAAGCGTAGACGCATGTCCCCTGGAATGGTGGTTGAAGCATGAAGGGACATATGACTCTTTAGCTCATCTGGCATGTAAATACCTTGCAATGCCAGCTACAGCAGCGCCATGAGAGTGCCTGTTCTCACTTTCGGGTGACTTTGTAAACAAGAAGTGGGCAGCTTTATCTCCTGCAAACGTAAACAAACTTGTTCATCTGAGCGATTGGCTGAACAAGGAGTAGAACTAACTGGACTTGCAGGCTCTAAAATTTACATTGTTTTATTTTTGATACACGTGGTATAGTCCCATTTTATGTGATCACAAGACTCTTTGCATTCCTTCTGGAGTCTGTTAAACAGAAGCTACTACAATCAGGCATTTTTTCAGTCAGCAGGTCCAGATCACTTCCATCCAAGAGCTTTAAAAGAGCTGACTGAAGGGCTTGCTGGACTGTTAATGTTAATTTTCAATATGTCTTAGAGCACTGGGATAGTTCCAGAAGACTGAAATAAAGCTAATGTGTAACTTTTGAAAAGGGTAATGGTCTGTTGGTTTGACATCCGTCCTGGGCAAGATAATAGAACGCCAATATAGGGCTCGATTAATAAAGAATTAAATGAGGGTAATGTAATTAAAGCAAATCAATATGGGGTTTTGGAGGATAGAGCCAATCAAATTAACTATCTTTTTAGATATCTTTAGCAACCAAATGTATAATAGTGTTGCTATCATACACTTACACTTCTCTAAGGTGTTTGACTTGGTACTGCACTACATTTTGATTTAAAAAAAATTAAAATGATATAAAATTAATATGGCACATGTTAAACAGATTAAAAACTGGCTAACTGATAAGATTTCAGAATGTTACAGTAAATGGGGAATAGTCATCAAAGCATGTCTGTGTGCAGCAGGGTCCCTAGAGATTGGTTTTTGGCCCTGTGCTATTTAATGTTTTATCAGTGACCTGGAAGAAAACATAAATCACTGATAAAGTTTGCGGATGGCACAGAAATTGGTGGAGTGGCACGTAATGAAGAGGACAGATCTCTGATTCAGAGCAATCTAGATTGCTTGGTAAACAGGGCCCAAGGAAACAATATGCATTTTACTGTGCATACCATCCTATCATCTAGGAACAAAAAACAGGCCATGCTTACAGGCTGGGGGCCTGTGTCCTTGTAACTAAAGACTCTGAAAATGATTTGGGGGTGACGATCAACTGAAGATGAGTTCCTGATGTGATGATGTGTCCAAAAGAATGAATGAAATCCTGGGATACATTATTGGGGAATCTCAAGTAGGAGTAGAGAGGTTATTTTACCTCTGTATTTGGCACTGGCACTACCTCTACTGGAATACTGTGTCCAGTTTTGGTGCCCACAATTCAGGAAGGATGCGGATAAATTGGCGAGGGTTCAGAGAATAGCCAGAAGAGTGATTGAAGGATTAGAAATGAAGGAACAGAAGTTTGATACAGTGTAGAGTTAAGCACAAATGTTTATTACACACAGCACTGGCGGAGTGTCTCTTTGCTTATTAGGCTCAGTGAGACACTGCTGTACAATTGATTACAATAGATGATATAGGGTGCCAATGGGCGGAGAGAAGCGACAGGGTGGGAGTTCCCGAGCCCCTGGATAGGTTCTAGCAGCAAGACAAAATTAGCACAATAAGCCAATAGTCTAACAGATTACATAATGGCTCCGCCTATAGCTCAGGTTAACGTGTTTGCTAGCACACAAGTGTTGTCCCTCAAAATTCTCCTCTTGCAATGTGTAAGTTAAATTCTGATTTCGGGTCCATAGAAATGACAGGGCTCTTTCCAGACAGATTGGCTCACAGGTACATTCCTGGAGGGTTTAAACAAAAAGAACAGTAAACAGCAATGACAATCATGTATGGTTTACAACTGCGTTTCTGAGAACTGGGATTGGCATCTGTAAGGGAGGATGCCATAACTCATGCTATCATGTTAGGCTTGTCCCTGAACCCTGGTAGGCATTCAAGGAGTATGTACCGTTATCTCTTCCTGAACCAGGGAGCAGACTTTAAGGCTCCTCTTAGTGAGTTATGTGCCTATAACTCATGATAAGGCTCCCAATTACTGCTCTCCACATGGAGTTATGCTGTCTCAGCTTATTTTATGTATAGTTAAAACAAACTTGGTCATTTCCTGATTTTCCCAGCTTTCTTAAGCCATGTGTTGTCCATTGTTAACTAGGCCTTATGCCTCAGACTAAGCCGTGGAATTTAACAGACACTGTGGTCAAGATCTTACATATGTATTATTGGGATTTTGGCCCTTCAAGAAAACATTCCTGATAGTGATCGACTCAAGGAGCTCAGTTCATTTAGCTTAACAGAGAGAAGTTTAAGGGGTGACTTGATTATAGCCTGTAACAATGGTCCCCAACCTTTTTGTCTCGTGGGCACCAGACGAAGGACCATGGCGGCGGTCGAGCATCCGCTGAAATGCTGCCGAAATTCAGTGGCATTTCGACGGCGACGCCTCTGGATGACATCGCTTGTTGGCGGCAAGTGGTGTCATCCAGAGGCATCGCCGCCAAATTTCAGCGGCATTTTGGCAGATGCTCGATTGCTTGCCAGGACACGGGTGCATTTAGATGCCCCCACGGGTGCCATGGCGCCCACGGACACCGGGTTGGGGACCCGTAGTCTATAAGTACCTACAAGGGGAACAAATATTTAATAATGAGTTTTTCAGTCTAGCAGACAACGGTATAACTTGATGCAAGGACTGAAAGCTGAAGCTACGCAAATTCAGACTGGAAATAAGTCATACATTTTTAATGTAACTAGCCACTGGAACAATTTATCCGGGGTCGTGGTGGATTCTGTTTTTCTGTGGCCTGTGCTACACAGGACATCAGACTAGATGATCATAATGGGCCTTCCTGACCTTAGAATCTATGAACCATTACAGAAACCCTGAGTCAGAAATTGTTATAATAGTTATAATTAATGATGAAACAATATTTGAGGCTGTTTTCTGTCTCCAGTGTAATAATTGGACCTGTAAATAAAAATGAAGGAAAGACTAAGGACAATGTGTTGGCCCAGCCGTGAGTTATTGCCAAACCAGCAGGAAGCATCCTCCAAGTTGTAGGTTTTAAAATACTTAAATATCCTTTATCTCTGCACTCAAAAGTGGCTTTTATTAAAATTTTCAGGTCTGATAAGCTACTGCCATCAGAACTTCTCATCAGTGGACTCAGGTTTAATTCTAGAGCATGCTAAGCATTTTGGCCCTAATCCAGCAAAGCATTTAAGAATTTGCTTAATTTTAACGATGTGAGTAATTTCATTGATACCACTAGGAGTACTAGTTTGTTTAACGTTAAGCACAAGCATAAATACTTTGTTGGATCAGAGTGAAAATTCTCAGTACTCTGTAGAATTGAGCTCCACATACCCACATCTTTATGCCATTACTTAGGAAACTTACTTTGAAGAAAATCCAGCAACAGTTACAACAGGCTGTGTATTTGATTCCCTGGCTGGTTTACTCCTGAGGGCATTCTGTGACAGAAAATTAAAAATTCTGCACACAATATTTTAAAATTTTGCAAATTTTATTTGTCAAATAAATGTGGAGACTCCAGGATGGCCTTGGGGCACAGGCCCCTGGCTGCACGGAGGTGAGAGATACTGTACAACTCCCTCCGGGACACGGACTCAGTGGTGAGGCTGCACCCAACCCTGACATGGCACAAGGACCCAACCTGCCCCAGAAACACCCCAAGGCCCTGCCCCTCTGTGTGGGGCAGGCAGGCTCAGCAAGGCAGAATCCAAGTGTGGCGGGGCTTACTGTGGGGGCATCCATGTATGGGTTTAGGGTTCTGTATGGGGCAATCTGTGTGTGGGTAGCTCAGTGGGGGATCTGGATGCACAGAGGCTGGTTGGGGAGGCTCTGAGTGCAGTGGTAATGGGACTCTGCAGGGGGGTCCAGATGAAGATAGAGCTCTGCACAGGGGTGTGTGTGTGTGGGGGGGGATAGAGCCTGGTGGGAGGCCTGGGGGGGTCCAGATGCTGGTGGAGGGGGGTTCCAGGTGTGGGTGGCTCGTCAGGGTGGTCCAGGTACAAGGGGAGTGGTGCTCATCAGAGGGTTTCTGAGTGTGTGGGGGGGTGAGGGGGTCTGATCCACCCCGGATGCTGTGCTAGGAAAGAGGAAGCCCTGTCCTCCCCCAGCCCAGCCAGGACTAGCAGCTGAGCCTGGCGCAGGGTAGGAGCCACCACCTGGGTCTTCCTCAGTCCCGTCTCCTGCCTTGCAGTGATTTACCTCTCTGCCAGCTGCCCTGGGCATCTGAAACACACTGCTGGGGAGGGTTGCATGACCGCTCTTGTGGCTTCCCATGGCTTCCCTTTGCTTCCTCATCAGAAAGTCATTTTTCTGCGAGGGAGCGAATAAATCTGTGAGGGACATAAATTCTGCACATGCGCAGTGGTCCCCCAGGAGTACTGGTTCTTAGTGGTAGTGATCAGCAAACAGTAGCTTCTGCTGTAATAACTTTGTCAAAAATATATTTAAAATGTTTGTTTTTCCAAAGAAACCATGTGGTCCTACAGGAGAATGCACAGCATGTGAGCAGATTTATAGCTCTTGCCAACGTTGGCAATACAAGCAAGAAAAAGGTAATGACAAATGCTTGATTATTTTCTTCTATCAAATATAGATATTGTGGAAACAAGCATGGCTTTGGACATCTAATTGACTTTTAGAGTATGGCTGGGGTCACACATTGAATGATGGGGCCTTTCTGATGTCACAATTACATACAGATTTGTGACGGCAAAGTTGGAATCTCATCACTCAAGTAATATTCCATAATGTTTGGTAGATGAGGTTAAAAACAGAGAAAACATTTTTAAAATCATGTCTGTTTCCCTCTGTGTCATACTCAGGGTACAATTCATACTAGTGCAGGGTCGGTGCAAGGATATTTTGCACCCTAGGTGACACTTCCACCTTGTGGTTCCCCTCTCTCCCTCCCCCCGCAACCTCAGAAAACTAGTCAGCTTAGCATTATAAACAGCCTGTCAGAAGCAGTAACAGCTGTTGTAATGTTTCTTTTTTACCTTTAAGGCATTTCAGTTGTTTGCCATTGCCTCTGATGGTGTCCCATTCAAAGTCTTACTATTGTGTAAAGCTAAACAATTGAGCTTTGAATTGCATCACCAGCCAGGTTAGGCAGGGTGACAAATCCCCTTTGCCCCAAAGGGCCATTATCCCCTGGTGACTAATTTCTACTCCAAGTCTGTAAAGCACTTTTAAGGTAAATATATTATTCCTTCAGTATTACTCATGCACACATCTCACAAAGATTCTCACTCTTGACAAGTTGCCAGCCTTGTGTAGATCCCTTTCATATTCCTGTTTGTGAGTAAGTGCCTTGTAAGACACGTGTGGGATGCAGTGAATTTGTCAGGCCTGCGGTGACAGCTGTTTGTGAAGATCAGGGGGCCCTTTGCCAAGGGGTACTGGTGTCACAGTGAGCTTGGGGTGGCTGGCAGTATGGGCAGGGTACTGAGGCCGGTGGGGCAGGTAACACTCACTGGGTTAGGGGGTCGGCGGTGCCAGGATGGGGCAGGGGCAGGTACCTGTCATTCTCCAGTGCTCGGGCCACGCCCGGGCCAGCAGCCTCTTCACCTCAGGAGGACGCGGGCAGGGGGAGCTGCCGCGGAGGAGACGCAAGGGGTCGGGCTCTGCTGGGGCCTCTCACCTGCCAGCTGAGAGCAGCAGGATACACTTGAGGGGGAGCCGGGCGGCCCAAGCCCAGGGTTGCAGCAGCCTCCACGGCAGCAGGGTCAGGCGGGGAGCGTAGCCTGCCATGGGGCAGGAGAGGGCACGCTGTTGCTGCTGTTTCCCGGCCCTGCTGCGTGGCGCAAAGGGCAGCTGTAGGCGGGAAACAGCAGCAGCAGCAGCAGCAGCGTGGCCTCTCCTGCCCACTGCGGGCTATGCTTCCTGCCTGCCCCTTCTGCCGTGGAGGCTGCCGCTGCCCTGGGCTCAGGCCACCCGGCTCCCCCCCCAAGTGGCACCCGGTTCCTGCTGCTGTCAGCTGGCAGGTGGGGGGCCCCAGCTGAGCCCGGCTCTTTGCGTCTCCTCTGCGGCGGCGCCCCCCACCCGCGTCCTCCTGAGCGGCCACGATGGCAGCAGCCGGGGAGCCTGAGAGGAGAAGTGTCCCCCCGGGTAAGCAGGGGAGACTCCGAGGTGACGAGGCTGCTGGCTCTGGAGCGGCCCGAGCACTGGAGACTGACAGGTAGGACCTGCCCCTAAGCAATAGTGTAAAAAAAAAATTGGGGGGGCACCACTTTTTGGCGCCCCCAAATCTTGGCGCCCCAGGCAGCTGCCTAGTTCACCTAGTAGTTACACTGGCCCTGTTCTAGTGAGTACCTTTGTCACCCTGTCCTCTTATATTGCTTTGCTGCTGTAGCCTGCAGTCCTGGACTGCTCACCAACAGCCTTTAGCGTGTGAGTCACTCCCAGTTTGGTCTGTGTGTGAGCTACAGTCAGCCACATCTAGGTTCTTACCAGCCATGTTTATACCCAACTTATTCCCAGTCTTAGATTTCCCCCCAGAAACGTGTATCTTGTGCTGCCCTGCCCTCTCCTGGACAATACTGGCTTCTATGAAGTATTTCATTTGATTAATTGATGTGATACGCACATAACTTGCTACCCCAAATGGAGTTTCCCAAACACTTCAGTTCAAACACACTGAATTACATTAAACAATAAAACAAATGTATTAACTACAAAGAAATAGTTTTTAGGTGGTGGTGGGAGGGAAACCTTATCAAACGATGGTAAACTCAGAATAAAGTTTTTCTCACCACATGCTCTCAGCAGTGTGGCTGGCCAGACTTCTTAGGCTAGGACCCCTTCTTGTGTTTAATGGCTAATTCCTTTGTTCCTTTTCATGCAGTGACTTACTTGTGTGTGTGTGTGTTCTGCCCCTTCTTTTTATAGTCTTGTCTTCCCTTTCAGAATCATTTCCAGCTGGGAGCATGGTGATAGGCAGAAAGTGTGGATGGGAACTCCCTGCCGTTTCTTTACTAAAATGTAGATTTTCTCCCCTGCCCCCTTGACTGCTAAAGAATAGCCACTTAGGAGGTAAATGGCCCATTGACCTTGTTTATACCTGGTTGAGGCACCAGCTTGCCCTTTGTCTCTGAGAAACTGGCTTGGCCACTCCCCAAACTTAGAACAAGTTTTAGTGACACCAACTAGTGGAATCTTATAACTTTAACGGTGTTGCTACCCATATTTTACAAGGATAATAATGACCAGCAAATAAGAGTTTTCAAATGATATCTCATAAGGCATACCGTGTACAAAGATTATTACAATAGTGGGCAGGGGTACGGTCTGTCACCCCTTTTCACAAGGTTAAAGTAATTTTTTTAAAAAAATCCTTAAATATTTTAGTGGGATAGACAGTTAATCGTAAACTACTTCCTCTGCCTCATTGCCTCTCATCCCTGCCTTCCTCACATCTGCTTTCCACTTTCCCCCTCCTGCAGTCCAGCTCCTTTATGAACTGAAATGTCATGAAAATCCTTACAAATCACTGATAATATTGTGGGTTTTCTGGTTGTTTGTGGCAGGCAGACGGAGGAAAGCTAGAGAGTAGACATTTGATGAAACCATCTGCAGTAAAAGCATCTGAATAGATTTTTCAGAAGTACTTAGTGCAACCGAGTCAGAGAGTTGAGCAGTCCCAGTTGTATTGTGTGGTGCTTGTACAACTGTCATTGAATTGTACATCACTTGTTTACTATTCCTGTGCTGGTCAGTGACTGGTGATGATTGTTCAACACCGCCTGGATGTTGGTCACCTTCTTTGTCATTGTCACTGGAGAATTTACAACCTATTTCAACCATATAGCAAAATCTCGCAACTTCATACACACTAATGATATACATATTTTGACAGAAAAATGGGTTTCAGCAGATCATGACCTTTCATGTGATATCCTGCACCTACATGGCATGCTTTGTATGAAATATTTCCTAATTATATGACGGGGTAAATACAGGGTTCCAGGATGCTGCTTTAAGGTACAGAGTGCCACAATGGCACCAGTTAAAAAATAATTCTCCTTTTCTCCAAACTACCCTCTGTAGTTTTGTTAGTGAAGCACATTGTGGAGGCTGAAGTGAAGAGAGGCAATGGGTGGGAAAGAGGGAGGGTCTTCAGTGGAGGTGGTGGTTTGAAACTGCCTTCTGCCCAAAGTACCAAGCTGCTGTATGTTGGTCTTCCACCTGGATTAGCCTCAGCTTTCCTGCGGCCAAAGATAAACTGGGAGCTGGTTGATATTCCAAATATTATTCGCATAAAAGAGTGAATTAAGACTTGTTACTGGTAATAAATTGCTGCTGAAAGGGCAGTTGGTCTTTTGGAGGTGTTGGGACCTGGGGTCCAAGGAACCTTAGCGAGGGAATGATTTAGGGGAGCAGGGGCAGAATTGTGAACAAGTGTCATCAGAATAATAGAACAACAAGATTTATCACTTTTCCCTATTATTTTCTCTAATCCATTTAATGGGCACTACTTCCAGATCTGCTGCTGCTTTTCAAAAAGGTCCTAAAAATGGAAATGTAAAATGAATTGAATTCTTGTTGTGAAGCTAGTTATTCATTTTCAGTGCCTTTTGGATTGCTGAATCATTTTTGTTTTTCTCCAGTATCTCTATGCATTTAGTATTCTCCCAATGCGCTCAATGGACCCTGCAGAGCTAGTGAAACAGCCACAGGATGTCACTGAAAACCCATATCAGAAATCTGGGAAAGAAGCACATAAGCCAAAGATGCTCTCAGGTGCAGAGGTACAATATGTTCGGCCTTTGTGTGAGTGAGCTGCTTCTTTCTTCTGCAGCATAAAACAGTGCTTGGGTTTGTAACCTTTGAGTGTTTCCATCCAAAGTGCTTTGAATTTCTGAGGATGGTTTGGGGTGATGCACAGTCTCAGGAACAGTCTCATTGTGGCCTGTGGTATTCTGTAGTGTAGCACATAGTTGCTGCCTACCTTTAACAGTGTGTAGATACTGCAGGCCGTGCCCCAAATAAATCTGAGTGACTAGGCTGCTTGTTGGGACCTATTTTCCACGGGCTTCTTTGCATACTGGACCCATGCAGGGCAGGCCTCCACAGTGAAGCTGGAGTGACTGCGGTTGGCATGGTTTCTGTCAGTTAGAATATAGCCCTTAGAGTCCTGGTAAATTGTCAGTGCAGTCCTGCACTCCACCAGTTCCAATTCCCCCCCTGCACTCTTTCTTTCCTTCTCCCATAAGTGCTTCTGTGCCTTCTGGATATTTCATAAAACACAGCCGCTCTGAAAGTAAGAGGGGCCGCTGAAATAGGGAACGGGATAACTGTTTTAGACAAGTCTCCCAAGCTGGGGATGTGGTTACTAGGCAGATGGACTTCACTGTATTAGTAAGAGAGACGATCAAACCATTATGTCACTTATCTGCTGAGTAACAAACAGGCTTTTCAGAAGGATCTCTTTGTATATTAGGTGGGGCTTCATCATATAGACAGGGCACAATTGACTTTGGTTTTATTTTTGTGACCAGGAAGAACCAGCTTGTCAGTTTTTCTTTGATTTGAGCAAACAGCATGGAAAGAAGCGGCCATCAGATGGAAAGGGAGGACAGCATTCCCAGCTCAAGCAGCCTAAGAAAATCCGTGAGTACCTGGCCATTGGTGCTTTTGGTGAACTCCCTGGAAGCTACCCTAGAAAAATAAGAAAGCAAAATATTTCTGAGTAGTAGTTGTTCTTTGAGTAGTGTCCCTATGGGTGCATCACTGTAGGTGTGTCTGCATCCTTGCGTCTCTAATCGCAGATTATAGATAGCAATGTCCGTCCGGCCCCCACATGTGCTCTTCCTCCCTCGTGGTCTGTTTCAAGGCTATGTAGCGCTGTGTGAGCAAACCACCCTCAGTTGCTTCTCGACTGCCTTTAGCCTTGAACGGAAAGTATAGCAGTTCTGTTGTCTACTTCACTGCGTCATATGTTAGCATAAACTATTGGATATGTTACATGCTTCCTCCTCTTCTAGACTCACCATTCCAGTCACTGAGGTTCCTCTGGACCCAGCTAGGGTCATATGGCAGACACCAGCCTCTGTTGTATCAACATCCAAAAGGGCTGATAAAAAGTATTACGTTCCTCTCTTCACCCATCTTCAGCCAAACTGTGTTGTGGTGGATGCAGTCAGTGCTCAGGGAAAGCAATATCTCTGCTTTTACATAGACACTGGAAGAGGCTAGACCTCCTTGGGCAAAAGGCATACTTATCTGTGACACTGCAATTCAGGGCCTCGCATGAGGCCCTAATGGCCAAATATGTTTTCATGAACTATTGAAAACTGAGTACTTCTAGTGACCACTTACTGGAAGCACAAAAAGAACAATTTCAGGCTATCATCACAGAGGGACAATTACTAGCAAGAACAGCACTTCAAACTGAAATGGATGTGACTGACACAACAGCCTGCTCAGTCTTGATGGCGGTGGTAATGAGTCGGGCATCCTGGTCACAGCTCTCATGGTTGTCCAGAGAGGTGCAGGCAGTGGTTGAAGATCTGTTCAGAGGGCCCAAATTATTTGCTGACAAGACCGCCATGTCGCTCCACACCCTGAAAGACTTGAGGACCACGCTATGCTCCCTGGATATCTATACACCAAGGGAGAAGAGGAAATTTACATCACACCCACCTCACAGATCCTGATTACTCCAGTTCCCTCCATCACAGCGCTACTACGAACCACAGTGCAAGAGAACCCGGGTCCAGAGGAGGAAGTCATCAACTTCCCTCGATCTCTCAACCCTTGTCTTCTAAACACCAATTTTGACTCCTTGGTTGAGGCTCGAATGACCACTTCTTGCAATGCGATCAGCTGCCAGATATGGTGCTTCTGTGCCCATTTGGTAGTTGCCTGACTCATTTCTTAAGGAATTGGAAGAACATCACCTCCAAATAGTGAGTTTTGGAGATCGTTTCAAAGAGCTACTCCATCCACTTCACGTGCCTCCTCCCCATCCTCTTCAGGGACCCTTTTCACAAGACACTGTTGCCTCAGCAAATAGATCACCTGCTCCGCCTAGGGGCCATAGAAGCTGTCCCCACTCACCTCAGGGGCAATGTTTTTTTACTCCAGGTATTTCCTGATACCCAAGTCAAAGGGAGATTGGAGGCCCATGCTAGATCTACAGGCACTAAACAGATATGTGAAGGCTCAGAAGTTCAAGATGGTCACTCTAGCATTTATTATTCTATCTCTGGAGTAAGGAGATTGATTTTTTGCCCTTGACCTATAGGATGCCTACTTACATATTCCATCTGACCATCTCACAGGAGATTTCTTCGGTTCACCTGGGGACAAAACCATTATCCAATACAGGGTGCTCCCTTTCAGCTGCACCCAGGATGGTCTCCAAGGTTCTCGCCATTGTAGTGGTACGCCTACGAATATTGGATATTGTCATCTACCCATTCCTGGATGGCTTGCTTCTCTGGGACTGAACTCAACTTGGTGTAGGTGAGAGCATTCCTCCTCTTGCATGGATTCAACACCCTATTGAGCGTCATAGAGACAGTCCAGACTGGCCCACAATGGCCAGGAATTGCCTTCAGCTCGTGGGCATGTGATGGCATGCACATTCATGATGCTAAATGCCTGGCTATTCATGAGGGGTCCTTTTTCCTACAAGCTGAGAAGGGGTTACCTCTGGTCAATTGGGGACACCTGAATCTATTTAAGGGCTTCCTGAGACCTTTTAAAACCCTTCCTCTGGTGAGAGAAAGAGGGAGGAGAAAGAGACAAACTGCTCCCAGGCTAGTGGCAGCAGGGAAATAAACTTTTCCAGAGTGAGAGGCTGTGCTTCTTCCCAGAAGGGAAACAGCCAAAGCTGAGTGCCTGCTAGGGGAAGGGCTGACACTCTGGGGCAAACAATAAGACAGCAAGGAGGCAGGGAAAGGTATCCCCCTTTATTTTTGTGTTTGTGAGACTGTTTGCTTTCTGTTTGGTGGAGGATCGCCCCTTAGGCCAGCCCTGAGCGCCACCCTGAAAATACGGCAAAAGGAGCATTACAGGGAAGACGAACACTGCCCAAAGTGGGGCTGATTTACCCCAGGCCTGTCACCACAAGAAAGGGAAGTGCTAAGTCTGACGACACAAAGGAGATGCCTTGCCATATGTGTTGAAAGAAGTGGGATTTGATTCTGTGGCAAACCAACCCGTGGCAAGGTAAATTACCATTTTCCCACAAAATGGATGACATACTGAGGGTACTGGTACAGGCCATGGCAGCACAGTAGGAGGCTATCGGGATCCAGATGGCCACCCAACAGGAGTCAATACAGCTACAGCACGAAACGAATCAGCTACTGATGAGTCAGGCACCACGGATCAAGTCCCCCTGCAGGAGGTCGTAAACCAGCAGAAAACCCTGACAGTTCTGACACATGGCCACAACGGGTCACAGTCCCTAAGGGAAAGTAGTTACCTACAGAAGATGACAGTGGAAGATGATGTGCAGCTGTACCTTCTTACCTTTTGAGAAAATGGCCCTGCATGAGGCCTAACCCCAAGACCAGTGGGCCAGCATCCTTGTCCCTTTCCTGTGTGGGGAGGCCCCGAAGGGCCACTACGACATGGCCGCGGAAGTGGCTACAGATTAGTTGAAGGCTGAGATTCTGGCGAGGTCTGGGGTAACGACCACCATAAGGGCCCAGAGGTTCCACAAGTGGAGGTACCAGGATGGCAAATCACCGAGATCCTAGCTGTTTGACCTGATCCATCTAATGCAGAGATGGCTGCACCCTGAGATCTGCAGCCTGGAGAAGATTATGGAAGTTGTAGTGTTGGACAGGTTCATGAGAGGACTACCGTTGGACCTATGAGGATGAGTCAGCCAAAATAACCCCTTCTCTTATGACGAGTTCCTCACCCTTGGAGAGAGACCAAAGAATGGCCAAAGAACTTTCTCAGACTACCGGGGAAGAGATGTGCTGGGTCAAGAGGATTTATTCTTTACAACTGGAAAGCCCTGGAAAACTTGATGAGAGAGGAGGGCAGACCAGAGGTTGGGAGGCTGTACTCGTAGGGAAGAAATCTTGTGCAGCTGTCATGGGGGCAACTCAGATAGTTGACGAGCTGGAAGCTCGACCCAATTTCACGGAGACCAATCCTGGGAGGGAAACAGAAATAGGTCCCCTTGAATTTGGGCATATTGGAACCTCCTTTAAGAATTTTGGGCAGGATCAGGTCAATGATCCACTATATGATGATATTAGAGAAGAGAGAGTTGAGGTGAATGGGGTCCCAGTGGAGGGGAAAATGAAAGGCCCAGGCCATACTTCATGATAAAAAGGAACCTATTATATAGAGTAGTCTGAATACAAGAGGAAGAACTGGAGCAGCTCTTGGTACCTCGAAGGCACCAGAAAGCGGTGCTGGATCTAACTCATAGTGATTTATTTAAAAGACATGTAGAGGTAGATAAGACCCTCGATCGAATCCTGTGGAAGTTCTTTTGGCCAGGAGTTTATATGGAGGTCTGATGATATTGCGCGTTCTGTCCAGAATGCCAGTTACATGGCCCCCCACCACACTTAAGGGTCCCTTTAGTACCTCTCTCAATTATTGAAGTCCCATTCGAGGATTGCCATGGACCTAATAGGCCCTAGCCCGTGGCCATCAGTGTGCACTCGTTTTTCTGGACTACGCCACCTGACACCTAGAAGCCATACCCCTATGTAACACAATGTCCAAGACGATAGCTAAGGAATTAATTCAAATTTTCTCTAGGGTGGGGATACCCAAAGAGATTTTGACTGATCAAGGAACTCCTTTTGTGTCAAAGTTGATGAGGGACTTGTGTGCGATGCTCCACATATGGGACTAAGAACGTCAATCTACCATCCACAGACCGATGGACTCGTTGAACGTCTTAATAGGACGTTGAAGAACACAGTACGGAAAGTGGTGAGCCAGAATGGGAAAAATTGGGATATCATACTACCTTACATGATGTTTGCTATCAGGGAGGTTCCCCAGTTTCAACCAGCTTTTCCCCTTTTGAGTTGTTATATGGTTGCCTCCCTTGTTGCATACTGGACATTTCCCAGGAGGCCTGGAAAGAACAGCTTAACCAGGGAAGAAACATCCATTGGGCATGTGATGCAGATGAGGGACAGAATAGCCCAAGTCACTCCCATAGTGTGGGAACATGTGGACCCAAAAGACCTATTACGATTGCCAAGCGATGGCCTGGAAATTCCAGGTGGGAGATCGGGTAGTGATGCTGGTCCCCACAGCTAAGAGCAAACTCCTGGCCAGATGGCAGGGACCATACGAAGTAATAGAAGCCGTTGCAGAGGTCAGCTATAAGGTTTTGAGCGCCTGATCACCAGAAGAGATCTACCATATCAACCTATTGAAGCCCTGGCTAGACAGGGATGCTCATCTGGTCTCCGTGGAAATACCACCCCAAGAAAGTAAACATCAGAGACAGGTGGGAATATCCCCCGAATTGACGCCTGAACTACAAACAGAAGTTATGAATATGATTGAAGGGAACCACCATGTGTTCTCGGAGAAGCCAGGCAGAACTACAGAAGTTCATCATCACAGATCCTGGAGTAAAGGTGAATATTAAGGCATACCAGATCCCAGAGGCAAAAAGAGCAAAATTGAAGTTAGGAGAATGCTAGAGCATTGAGGAGTCTCATAGTCAATGGTCCAGTCCCGTGGTTTTAGTGCCTAAGCCAGACGGCAGTATGAGGTTCTGCAATGACTTCTGAAAATAAAATGAGGTGTCCCAGTTCGATGCTTACCGTATACCTCGGATAGATGAGCTAATTGAGTGATTGGGAAAAGCACGATTCCTGTCCACCCTTGACATGACCAAGGGTTATTGGCACATCCGTCTGGCCAAGGAAGCCAAAAAGAAGGCTGCTTTTTCTACATCAGAAGGATTGTACCAGTACACTGTCCTCCCTTTTGGGTTACGTGGGCCTCCTGCGACTTTCCAGCAGCTCATAGATAAGCTGTTACGTCCACGTGGCAAGTATGCACGATGTCATCATACGTAGCCCAGACTGAGAGAGACACCTAGAAAAGATGCAAGCAGTACTGGATACTGAGGAAGGCAGGTTTCACCTCCAAATGTGCAATAGGACTATCAGAAACCAAATACCTCGGGTACATCATGGAGAGGGGCATTGTAAAGCCTGCCCCCAACTGAACAAGTTAGAGGTGATACAAAGTTGGCCCCGACTGATCTGGAAGAAACAGGTCAGAGCTTTCCTGGGGATAGTTGGATACTACAGGTGATTCATTCCCCACTTTGCTACCTATCATACCCATTGACAGATCTGATAAAGGCTTGGGGCCTAGAGATAGTGAAATGGACCAGCGCAACTGAAGAAGCTTTTGCCGATCTGAGGACTGGCCTGTGCAATAACCCCGTACTAGTAGCCCCAGACTTTGAGAAGGAGTTTATACTACAAACCGATGCCTCCGAGGCTGGGTCAGGAGCCGTACTTTTGCAAATGCTAGGAAAGGAAGAACACCCAGTCCTGTTTCTTAATAGGAAGCTCCTATCCAGAGAACAACAGTATGCCATGGTAGAGAAGGAATGCCTTACGGTAAAATGGGCCACAGAAATCCTCTGATACTGCCTACCTGGACGGAGATTTACCCTCATCGCTGACCAGGCACCCCTGAAATGGGTGCACTGGAACAAAGAAAGAAATGCAAGAGTAACGAGATGGTTCCTGTTGTTACAACCCTTCCACTTTAGAGTGCAACGCAGGTCAGAGTCCAAGCATGGTAACACTGAGGCATGTCGATGTTGCACTGTTTTTCAACCCAAGTAGCCCAACCCCATGGTGTAGAGAGAGGGGAGAATATGTGACAAAGTCAGGCTGGATGGCTGCACGAGGGTGCTGGAAGGCCGATATGTTAGCCTTAGAATGTTAAATGCCCGTTTTCCTACAAGTTGAGAAGGGGTTACCTCAGGTCAATTGGGGACACCTGAATCCTTTCAAGGGCTGCCTGAGATCTTTTAAAACCCCTCCTCTGGTGAGAGAAAGGGGGAAGAGAGAGACAAGCTATTCCCAGGCTAGTGGCAGCAGGGAAATAAACTTTTCCAGGGTGAGAGGCTGTGCTTCTTCCCAGAAGGGAAACAGCCAAAGCTGAGTGCCTGCTAGGGGAAGGGCTGACACTCCAGGGCAAACAGGACAACAAGTGAGGAGGCAGGGAACGGTATCCCCCTTTAATTTGGTGATTGTGAGACTGTTTGCTTTCTGTTTGGTGGAGGATCACCCCTTAGGCCAATCCCGAAGGCTACCCTGAAAATATGACAAAAGGAGCACAGAAAGGGGAGACATACGCTGCCCAGAGTGGGGCTGATTTACCCTAGGCCTGTCACCACCAGAGGGGGAAGTGCTAAGTCTGGCAAGATGAAGGAGGTGTCTTTCTATAGGATGCATTCTACAAGTTACATTTCCACCTCAATTGTGTTTGTTAAAGATGTCCCTGTGACATACTGTACCTCAGAGTACCACACGGTAGCCCCCATATTCAGCATTCATATGTGGTTGTGATATTTTATTCAGATCATGCTATGTAAGATCTCATAGGAAAGGTTACGACCTGCTGAAAACCATTGTTCTGTCAAAATAGGTATCTCATTAGTGTGTATGAGGTTTTGCTGCATGGCTGTCGTTGAAGTATGGTGTAAGTCTGGGAGTTGTCCATTGCGAGTTCTCGAGTGACAACGAAGGAGGTGACCAACACCCAGGCAGGTGTTAAACGACCATTAATCAGCAGCGGAGTTCTAAACAAGGGATGTACAGTTCTGTAAGAGTTCCGCAAGCATCACACAATAAGAGGATTACTTAACTCTGAAACTCAGCAGGGCCCACCAGGGCATGTCTGGGCTAGTATTTTCCAGGCATGTGGACTGAGGGTATAAAATAAGGGATGGCTGCATCGTGCTTGTACCTTTCTCCTCCCCCACCTGCACTGGAAGGAACAAGAATGCTGGGAGGACAAAGACCTGAACTGGGGAGACTGGTCCCAGGCTTAAAGGGAAAGCCTGTGGAGTAGGGACTGTAACCTACCTGCAACCAGGGCCAGATTTCCAGTTCGGCACAGTAGGCACATACCTAAGGCGCTGGGATTCTAGGGCTGCCTAAAAGTTAAATGGGTTAAAAGTTTCATTTTTATGGAAAACACGAAGGCCAGCTATACGCAGGGGGGGGCGTGAAGATGCTGTGCTTAGGGGCGCATAAGGTACCAATATGGTCCTGCCTGCAACATGCAGTGGGGTGAGAAAAACTGCTCAATCCAAATATTGCTTAGTCTAATAAGAGTTAGGATTTAGACTGCATGCTTGTCTTTTATTTTCTTTGGTACCTTTTGTGCCTACCACTTATAATCACTTAAAATCTATCTTTCTGTAGTTAATAAATTATTTTAATGTTTTATCCTTACTAGTGAGTTTGTCTAAAGTATTTGGGAAATCTGCTCATCTTACATAGAATCATAGAATATCAGGCTTGGAAGGGACCTTAGGAGGTATCTAGTCCAACCCTCTGCTCAAAGCAGGACCAACCCCAACTAAATCATCCCAGCCAAGGCTTTGTCAAGCCGGGCCTTAAAAAACTCTAAAGAAGAAGATTCCACCACCTCCCTAGGGAACTCATTCCAGTGGTTCACCATCCTCCTAGTGAAACAGTGTTTCCTAATATCCAACCTAAACCTCCCCCACTGCAACTTGAGACCATTGCTCCTTGTTCTGTAAAGGTACATGTCCACTTTCCTTTGAAGTGGTAAACTAATCAAAATACTTGCATTGCTCAAGAAAGGATATGGAATGGTGCAAGATGATGTATTCCTGGGGGGCAGGGCTGGGGCCTTGGGAGATTTGCTGGTGCCTTTCTCTGTGTGATTCGTGAGTGGCTCAGGGAGCATTCATGCAATTTAGCTGGGTGTGGGGCTCCACATGCTGTTGTGTTGAGTGATGACTGCACTTGGAGGGGTTTGCTGCTTGTCACTTGCAAAAACATTGTGATAGGCAGCCCTCGCTGGAGAGTTAAGAGGGCACAGTGGTACCCCAGCTCCAGATTGTACCCTGGGGATCCCGTCACAGTCCCCATCTCTGAAATCTCCAGGGCAGCAGCATGGGCCTCTGCCCATACTTTAGAGAATACTGTGCAATTACCCAAGACTCAATCTCTGATACAATCTTCAGCTCCAGTGTGTTATCAGTAATAGGCTCCACTCTGAAGCCCCAGCTGTCCATGGGACATACTGCTGTGGAGTCACCTACAGTGGAGCACCCGTAGGGACACTACAGTAACTCCTCGCTTAATGCTGTAGTTATGTTCCTGAAAAATGCTACTTTAAGAGAAATGATGTTAAGTGAATCCAATTTCCCCATAAGAATTAATGTAAATAAGGTGTGTGTGTGTGTGTGTGTGTGTGTTAGGTTCCAGGATATCTTTTTTTGCCAGACAAAAGGCTACACACACACACACGCACGCACAGTTTTAAACAAACAATTTCCAAAGTGCTGGGGGGGTAGGGAGGGAGAGAGAGTGTGTGTGTGTGTGTGTGTGTGTGTGTGTGTGTGTGTAAGAGAGAGAGACACAGACACACGCACAGTCTGTGTGAGAGAGAGAGACACACACACTCCGTGTGTGTGAGAGCCAGAGACGCGCATTGCCCTTTTAAGCACTCTGACTCCACTGTAAGTACACTGCCTTTTTAAGTACTGTAGATCAGCAAGTTGGGACAGCAGCTGCTGCCAGCAAACTCCATCCTGAGCCCTGTCCTGTCCCTCCGACTCTGTAGAGATGGAGTATGGGGGTGGGGGGGGGAAGGAAACCCCTATTCCCACCCCCACCCACCGCCCATCCCCTGCATAGCAGGCAGGAGGCTCCCGGGAGCAGCTCCAAGGCAGAGGGCAGGAGCAGCACGCAGGAGTGGGGGGAGGGATACCTGAACTTCCGGCAATTGATAACCTGCTGGGTGGCTGCTGCACAAGGAACTTAGGGGCGGGGGGCGCTGCTGGTCCACCCTGGTTCCTAGCCCCCACCAGCTGGCTCCAAAAGGCTGCTCTTTCTACAAGCAGTGGACAAAGCAGGCGGCTGCCAAACAATGTTATTAGGGAGCATTGCGCAACTTTAAACGAGCATGTTTCCTAATTGATCAGTGACATAACAAAGCAACGTTAACTGGACCGACGTTCAGTGAGGAGTTACTGTACTTGAAGAAAAGGAGGAGGAAGTTAATCACCTTGTGCAGTAATGATATTTCTTTGCAATGTGTCCCTGTGGTGCTCCATAACCTGCCCTCTTCCCCTCTGCTTTGGAAGTCCCGTCAAGGAACTCTGCCGTAGTGAAGGAACTGGGGGCAATTCGCCCACACAGTGCTATATCGCCTTGAGGCAGACCATGAGGGAGGGTGCATGTGCAGGCCGAACAGATACTGCTACCTAAAATCTTTGAACAGAGGCGCAGGGGGCAGATACACCTATAGTGGAGACTCCTTAGGGGGACACACTTCAAAGAACGGTCGTTATTGCAAAAGGTGAGTAACTTCCTCTTTCTAGTTATGGTGTGGTGACATCTGAATGCCCCAGTCAAGAACGGAACCTCATTATGTTTTGCACTTCACAAATACAAAGGAAGAAATGGTCCCTTGCTCCCAAGGAGCTTGCAAGCTAAATAAGACAATCAAAGGGTATAACATATTAAGCAGTTGGTCAGCATTGATGGGAAACTGTTAGTATCACTTAAAAAAAGTATGAAGGCTGGTGTGCGAGGCTCAATGGCCTTATATATGGGCTCTGTAGGCTCACTAGTATTAATCTCCACTTCTTCAAGTTACTGCACACGGGCATCCCACTTGCTTATGTCTATGTGCCCTAGCGCATGAATTCTGAACATTTTCATCAGCTGTGTCCAGCAGGGATTGTGGATGTGCCTTGCATGCCCTCTTACCCCTCCCCTGCCCCTCCACATCCAAGGATACAAAGGGTACAGTGACCCCAGCTGCCACACAGTTCCTTCAAGGTGCCTTTAGGTATTGAGTCAGAACAACATAGTGTCCCTTTGTACTATCCTTGCTATGTAGTTAGTAGTTTGTTATATATCAGAGGGGTAGCCGTGTTAGTCTGGATCTGTAAAAGCAGCATACCTCTGACGAAGTGGGGATTCACCCACGAAAGCTCATGCTCCAATATGTCTGTTAGTCTATAAGGTGCCACAGGACTCTTAGCTGCTTTTAGTTTGTTATAGTTAGTTATTAGTTGTTACAGTTTTATTTAGTTTGTTAGCAGTAAGCCAGCAAGAGAAAAGGGCGGGGGTGAGGGATATCTTCTTATAGCACAGATTAGGTCACAAGAGTTTAAGTCATGCGCCCCCCTCGTGCGTGGGTTTTTCATCTCACTGACACCCATGACAGATGCCTTTACTGTCTCTCATACTTTGCTCAGCTACCCACAGTGGAGGGAGGAAGGGGACGGGAAACGGATTAAGTTCGCTCTCAGTGCAGACTAAGGCCACGTCTACACTACGCGATAATATCGAATTAGCTAAAATCGGTTTCATAAAACTGATATTATAAATTCGATTTCACGCAGCCACACTAGGCACAGTAATTCGGCGTTGTGCGTCCATGGTCCGAGGCTAGCGTCGATTTCTAAGCGTGCAATGTGTACCTATCCGTAGCCATCCCATAGTGCTCGTCTCCCGCCCCTGAAATTCTGGTTGAATCATTGGGGTCACGGTGGTTCTGGATAAAATGTTCAGTCATTCCTTCCTCCGGGAAAACAACAGCTGACAATCCTTCGCGCCATTTTTCCGGCTGATGCCTGGTAGACTTCCAATAGCACGGCAACATGGAGTCCGTTCAGCTTTTTTTTTCCGGCACCGTATGTGTACATCCGCGACCGACAGAGCGATACTCCATGCTACACGCAGCATTCATTTGCTTTGCAGTAATAGCAGAGATGGTTACCTATCGTACTGACGACGGCTGAGGTAACTGCATCGAATGACGGTTATCTCTTCCCCGTACTGTCCGTGCTATCATGAGTGCCCCTGGCTGAGATCGGCCGGCGCAAAGCAAAATGTGGGATACTCCCCGAGTCAATCCCTCATTATGTCGTTTCTAAAAGAGTCACCTGCTAACATACAGGGCAAGTTACTAGAGGCCAGTGTAAACAAGCACAGCCTGCTCCGGTGTCAAATATTCCACAGGGGTTTCCCCTGCAAACACCCCGCCGTTGCTTCCTCCTCCGCCAACCTTCCTGGCTACCGTGGCAGTGCCCCCCATTTGTCATGAAGTTAAAAAGAGGAAAAGAACCAGAGACTTGTTAGTGAGAAAAATGAGGGGGAGGCAGCCTCCGCCGGGCTATGAAGTCCAGGCAGGACAATAAGCGGTGCAGGGAGAAGGAGCCCACAGTGCTGCTGCTATGACAGTCCAGCAGTACAAGAACTTTTCTTACACAGGAAAGGGAGGGTGCGATGACACTAGCCCCAGTTTCTAGAGGAGACGGTTACCAGCCCGTCTGTCCATCTACGGGAAGAAATGGAGTCATTCCCATTTTACCCAGTTGCCCCGACACTCAACCTAAGCCAGCCAGGAGCACTCAACGGGCTGATGGCGATGATCGGATCCCAATATTGCACCAATCTACCACCGGGAGGGAGAGGACGCGATACTGCTCTCGCGTCGGGGCAGCATCGCATCTACCAGCAGCATTCAATACACATAGGGGACATTGAAAGAAGTTCA
The DNA here is from genome assembly GCF_003597395.2 of Chelonoidis abingdonii. Classification (NCBI taxonomy): domain Eukaryota; kingdom Metazoa; phylum Chordata; order Testudines; family Testudinidae; genus Chelonoidis; species Chelonoidis abingdonii. The sequence continues at coordinate 2,515,704 of NC_133788.1, read as the reverse complement.
AAATATTGTCTTGCTTTCTTTTCACTGTGGGCGGGGAGAGAGAACCGAGGAGCTATTCCCTGAACCACGCCAGACCTGTGTTTGAACTACCCTTCGCACTCAGCCAGAGGATACTTTTCACAAGACTGCTGGACTGGGGAAGCTATCCTCATACCCCTCCATGAGCGCCTTTGATTCTTTGCTTCCGGTACACTGTCATGCAGCACTGTGTATCTGGAGATTTTTTCAAACCTTTGGCATTCGTCTTCTGTAACGGAGCTCGTGAACAACAGATCGCCCATAAAGTGGATCAGTCCAGTATCCTACCGTCTGCCATGCGGAGCCTTTTGATCGTGAACTGCAATACCACCCGGCATCAGAGCTCATGCTGGGCAAACAGAAAATTAATCAAAAGTTTGCGGGGCTTTTCAGTTAACTGGCCGCGCATCCGAGGCAATTGCTGCAAGCGTTCGGGGTGCAATGTGCGGATACTGCGTGGAGGCCAATAACGTCGATTTCCGTCCACACTAACCCTAATCCAATATGTTTATATCGATTTTAGCGCTACTCCTCTCGTCTGTGAGGAGTACAGAAATTGATATAAAGTGCTCTTTATATCGATATAAAGAGCGTTGTAGTGTGGACGGGTACAGCATTAAATCGATTTAACGCTGTTTAAATCAATTTAAACGCGTAGTGTAGACCAGGCCTAAGATGTAAGTGTGTGGATGTGTAGGCTAGCTGGCTGAGCAGACTGAATGGGTCATTAAAAAGATTGGCCAAGGCCAACCCGTATCAGTGGAAAATCTGAGAAGACAATGGAAATCCAGTCACCAGGATATTGACATCTAGCAATCAATGACCCAAAGGGAGGAGAAAGAGGTGGGGGAATAAAAATGGACTCTGGCAAAAACTTGGAGCTCTTTCACCTGGGAACTAGCTAAGGAAGGAAGTCAGAGACACAGAGCCTGAAAATGGGAGTTCCCTACAGCTTGGCTAGTGAACTGCTCTGGGTTGACTAGCATTTACATTTACTGTCCCTGGATAAATGTGCCGTATGCAGGTCTTCCAAGAAGCATGCAGAAAAGGACAGGCTGAAGCTTTTCCTCATGGAAAAATCCTTGAAAGCTATGTTGGACTCTGAACACAGACCAGCCACAGAAGCTTCTCCCTTTCTGAATCATCCTCCCAATTCTCCTCACCCAAGATATGACCCCAAACATGTGAGCAAGTAAGCAGCCAAGGTGGGGGAAGGAGCAGGACTGGAATCCTCTCTCTTTGGCACTGGCTGCATCATCAGTGTTCCTCCTGGCATAGGAGTGCTCAGGATGGTTCTCTGCAGGCCTCCTTTGTTGGCACCAGTAGCTTCAATCCAGTCCCACTCTGCACCAGTCATTTCAGCTGCTCAGAGATCTTCAGTTTGGGAAGAGGCATCTGCAACATCCTCAATCCAGATGTCTTTTACAAATAATTTTGCAGTTCCAAGTAATTCTTGTGTCTTCAGCAGACCCTAGGTCACTCCAGAACCCGATTCACCAATCCTTGAGGTTTCCCCGGTTCAAGTGCCAGAAAAGAAGCCATATAGATGGAGGGAAAAACAATGACAAGGATCTTCTTACTAGATTTGTGGATGCTTGTTCTCATTATGCTCCTTGGTTTCCTCTGAATTGTCCAAATGTCCCTTTCCCATATGGATCACAACTTGGCCACATTGGCCCACGTGGCTCTGATATCCATAATTTCAGGGACAAGTTCTGCCACAATACGAGAGATCTGAACCCTCTCCAATTTATCAATATCTTCCTTGAATTGTGGGCCTCAGAACTGAACACAGGATTTCAGCAGTGGTCGCAACAGTGCCAAATAAATAGGTAAAATAACTCTGCTCCTACTTGAGATTCCCCAGATTGTGCATCCCAAGAGCGCCTTTGGCCACATCATCACAGTGGGAGCTCATCTGATTATCCGTCATGACCTCCAAATCATTTTCAGAGTCATTGCTTGAAAGGATAAAATCCTCATCCTGTAGGGATGGCCTCCATTCTTTGTTCCTAGATGTATACATTTACATTTAGCTGGGTTAAAAGGCACATTATTTCCTTGTGCCCTGTTTACGAAACAGTCTGGATCGCTATAAATCAGTGACCTGTCCTCTTCATTGTTTACCAATCCTCCAAATTTCGTCTCATCTTCAAAATTTATCAGTGATGATTGTATGTTTTCTTCCAGGTCAATGATAAAAATGTTAGAAACTGTAGGGCCAAAAACCTATCCCTGTGGGACCTTGTTGAAAATCAAATGCACGGAATGACTTTTCCCCATTTATGGGTACATTTTTGAGATCTTATCAGTTAGCCAGTTTTTAATCCGGTTTAATGTGTGCCATATTAATTTTATATCATTTTAGTTTTTTAACCAAAATGTTGTGCATTATCAAGTGAAATGGCTTAGAGAAGTCAAAGTATATTACATCAACACTGTTCCCTTTAGCAACCAAATGTATAATGTAATAAAAAAAGATATCAAGTTAATTTGACAGGATCTACTTTCCATAAACCCATATTGATTTGCATTAATTACATTACCCTCCTTAATTCTTTATTAGATGAGCCCTGTATTGGCTGCTCTTTTATCTTTCCCAGGATTTTTGTCAAACTGACAGGCCAATCATGACCCGGGTCATTCTGTTACACTCTTTAAAAATTACATGTTGCTTTTCTTCCAGTCTTTTGGAAGTACCCCAGTGCATCCAAGGCATATTGAAAATCAACATTAACAGTTCAGTGAACCCTTCTGTCAGCTCTTTTAATACTCTTGGATGGAAGTGGTCTGGACCTGCTGACTGAAAAAATGTCTGATTTTAGGAGCTTCTGTTTAACAGACTCCAGAAATACTAGTGGAATGCAGTGTTATGATCACACATAATGGGACTATATCAAGTGTGTTCCCTAAATACATACCAGAAATATTTACTGAACACTTATACTTTTCTGTATTATTATTAGCAATTCTACCATTTCCAAATAGAAGTGAACCAGTGCCATTGTCATGAGGATTCTTTTTGTTCCTAATATATGTAAAAAAACCTTCCTTACTGTCCTTAACTCTGCTGGCCACACATTTCTCCTTGTGTCCCTTGGCTTTCATTTTTAATTTTCTACAATTGCTAACTTCTGATTTATATTCATTATTATAAATTTCCCTTTCTTCCGTTTGTTACCTACTATTTTTTAATTTTTATAGCTGCCTTCACTTCTCCTTTAAACCAGGTATGTTTTTTTAAACCAGTGTGAGTTTCCTTATTTGTGGGATTGTGGCTTTTGGAGTGTCTAGGGATGTGTTCTTAAATGATTCCAAATTATCATTGAAATTCTTGCTCCCAACTTATCGGGCTCATAATTGTTCTTAACTTTGTGATGTTAGCTCCATTAAAGCACCAAGTGTGTATATGTATTATTCCTGCTCTGGACTCTATTCTGCTTGCATATTATAAATGATCAAGTCATCTTCACACAATGTGCAGTCAGCCTCTGGAACTCCGTGCCATGAAATTTTATGAAGGCCAAAAGTATAACTGAGTTTAAAAAAAAAAGAATTGGGTATACTCCTGGAGGAGAAGTCCATCAATGGCTTTTAGCCAAAACGGTCGGTCACAACCCATGTTCTGAGTGACCTTACACCTTCACCTATCAGAAGCTGGGACTGGACAACAAAATGGATCATTTGAAATTGCCCTGTTTTATTCATTCTATTTGAAGCTTCTGACTGTGGTTACTATTAGAAGACCAGATACTGCATTAGACCATTGGTGTGACCCAGTATGGCTGCTCTTATGTTCTTAAAGAGATGGGGCACCAGAAAACATCGCCCTGGCCTTCCAACCAGTTCTTACACCAAAAATAAGTACATTTACAGTAACATCCATATGGTAACCTTTGAGTGCTTAGCTGTGATCCTGTTATCACTATGAAAAGAATGTTTATGGTAACAGTTTTTGTTTTTTTTCCTCCTAATAAAGATCAGCCAACTGGCCCCTGTTGGTTCTGTCTTTCCAGCCCTGATGTTGAGAAACATTTGGTTGTTAGTATCGGCACACACGTGAGTACTTCTTGACACATTTATTCTCACAGAAAAGTGCAGTGTTGTACTGATGTTTACGATTTAAAGCCACTTTCTTTTTAACGCTTGACTTTAAACTGCAATTAAAAATATCCTAAACTTATACAGAAAAGGGTTGTCTGGCAGCTGTAGGTCACAGAAACCTCTGATTATCCTTTCACAAACCTCAAAAGAAACCTGGCACTGTCCAGTTTCACTGCTGTTCAACACAAGAGGCGCCACAGCCCATTTTGACTATGTATCAGCCACAAACGATGTCCTGAGTGTGAGCATGTAACTCTGTGATTCCAACTTAAATCATGTACCTAAGTAAGTAAAAGATCTCCCAGCAGCACAGTTTATTCTACTCTGCAGTTAGATAACTTTTCTTGTCTTTGGTTATGCTCAGGAAACCATGGCAAGGCCACATTTGCACTAGAAAGATTTGCCAGTATAGTAATGTCAGTCAGGGCGATTTTTCTTTAATGACATTTCTATACCTGCCAAAGCCCCAGTATAAATGCAGTTATACTGGTGACAAAGTGCTTCTACTGGTATGGTTTATTCGGTGAGATAAACCAGTGTAGCTGTATGGACAACATCATGTCTTTTCTCTTTCTTGCTAGTATGAGCCATGACTACATTAGGAGGGTTTGCATTTTATTTATGTCACAAATCCACAAAATCAGTGCTACACCCCAGCTTTAGAATAGTCTCTTGGCAGAATCCCTTCAGCATGCCAGAGTCCCGAAGGGGTCTCACTCTTCCTTCAGGGTAGGCTATGTGGCCTCCCTGCCTCCTGAGGCTGAACTTCGAGGTCTTCAGCACTCCTGCTTCACACTGTGAGCTCTGCTTGCCAAGTCCAGCTGAGAGAGACTCTTGGTTAGAGACTGGTACACGCTTCAGGGACTAATGCACTTCACACAGTATTTGCAGTGACACTCAAGCAGCATTTTCAAAACAGTCGGCTGTATTAGTCTGCTGGAATATGGCATTGGAATTCCTTAGGTTAGCATAGAACCATAAACATTAAAGCATAGTCCATGCTAGTCAACCCAGAGCAATTCACTAGCCAGGCTGTAGGGAACTCCCATTTTCAGGCTCTGTGTCTCTGACTTCCTTCCTTAGTTAGTTCCCAGGTGAAAGAGCTCCAAGTTTTTGCCGGAGTCCATTTTTATTCCCCCACCTCTTTCTCCTCCCTTTGGGTCATTGATTGCTAGATGTCAATGTCCTGGTGATTGGATTTCCATTGTCTTCTCAGATTTTCCACTGATACGGGTTGGCCTTGGCCAATCTTTTTAATGATTCACTCAGTCTGCTCAGCCAGCTAGCCTACACACCCACACACTTACGTCTTAGTCTGCCTTGAGAGCAAACTTAATCCGTTTCCCGTCCCCTCCCTCCCCCCACCATGGATAGCTGAGCCAAGTATGAGGGGAAACTGCATCACACAGCGGTGTCACAAAAATATTACAAAAAAATTCCCTGTTTGTCACAAGCTACATTAACAAACCTTTTGTAGTGCAGACCTGGTCTAAGCCTGTCCTGAGATGGAAACCTACTTCAGCAGTGGAACCTACTGGCTCTCAGCAAAATTCCAGCTCAAATCATAGAATCATAGAATGTCAGGGTTGGAAGGGACCTCAGGAGCTCATCTAGTCCAACCCCCTGCTCAAAGCAGGACCAATTCCCATCTAAATCATCCCAGCCAGGGCTTTGTCAAGCCTGACCTTAAAAACCTCTAAGGAAGGAGATTCCACCAACTCCCTATGTAACCCATTCCAGTGCTTCACCATTCTCTGAGTGAAAAAGTTTTTCCTAATATCATGAAATAAAATGCATTTCTTAATGATTAAACCTTCTTATTTATGTGTCTTTGGTGATCTTTTTCTCTGGATAACTTTCTGTTTAGTTGGAGACCGTTATGTCTTGTGTCAGAACACCTGAGCCCTGATTCCATGACCTCCTCTGGGTTAAATGGTGTTGATAGCTGGCTATTCCACTTTGCCTAAAGCTGCTGCTGCTGTGGAGTATAAACCAAAATTAGCTGATTATGAACTATTACAGGATCAAATTAATTCATTCTTTATTTTAAACCCAACCATAAATTCCCAAGTGAATTTTCTTTCAAGCTGTGTCATATCCAGAAATCCCATTTATTGCCACCCTGACTGAAGCCCAGCTCAGCTGCCTCCTTGCAGGTGGCACTTTGCCCTTCCTCCAAATTATTTTTTTGCAGTTCCCTACCCTTTTTTAAGTCATCTGATAATTGACAGCCTGCTACAAACTCTCCTTAAAGTAGAGCCTGGGGTATTTTGTTGATTTTTGTCTTTTGAATCGTGCAACTGTGAGCCGGGTTAGCCATGGGGGAATAACCATGGCAATGTCTGAGTTGGTTTGCTGTGAATAGTTGCTTATGTATTTTCTGATTTCTTGTTCTGTTCTAGTGCTACCTTGCCCTTGCTAAGGGTGGCTTATCAAATGATCATGTCCTGATTTTACCTATTGGGCATTACCAGTCAGTGGTTGAACTTTCTTCAGAGGCAATGGAAGAAATAGACAAGTACAAATCTGCCCTGAAGAAGTTTTTCAGAAGCAAAGGAAAAAGATACGTGTTGTTTGAAAGAAATTACAGGAGTCAGCACCTACAGTTGCAGGTAGGGTTATAACACACCAGTGGAAGAACGCACTCTAAGCTGCTTTGAAAGGGAACAGCTCACATTTCAACCCAAGTACAGGCAAACTTCCTTATCTGTTTTTCCTCCGTGGCATCCTAAATTGTAAATAATCGTGCGACCAGCAGATGGGAAGCAGGACAAAGGTAAAACTCCTGTGACCACTTAAATGGCCACTTGAACATGTTTAATTTTTCCTGCTACAGCAAGTGCAGAGAGCTTAGTTTACTGAAGGCCAGTGTCAATAGACTGGAACATTTATTATCTTCAACTGATAAAGACCAGAAGGGCTTCATGTAAGCTGGTAGGCTCTCCTCCTGCTTTGGTTTTAGCAGCTCTCATTGGCATGTGCAGTGGGTTACTGTTCAAGGTACTGAGCTGTGTAGGAAAGCTTCCAAGTGTGTGCTATAACACGTACAAATCTTCGGCCAGTGTCTGAAAACACTGATGCTCAGTGACCAGTTTCTGCTGCATGGATTATGGATGAGGCATTGGGTGGTTTTCTACCTGATGACTTGTAATAGTTTCAGAGTGGCCTCATCTACCACAAAAGGTATTGGAGGACAGTCATGAAAATGTTTCAAGAACTTTTAGTTTGTGTCTTTTTCTTGTGTCCACCATCTCCAGGTGATTCCTGTACCACTCAGCTGCTGTGCTGCTGAAGACATTAAAGAGTCCTTTATTTTACAAGCACAAGAACAGGAGATTGAATTATTAGAAATCCCAGAGCACTCGGATATCAAGCAAGTATGAAACAAGACTTTCATCTCTCATTTACTTATCCTTTCTGGTTTGGCATTTCATCCAGCAGTAGCCTTGCATGACCAGATTAAGCAGTCGGGAGTTGTGATACACGGTGGGCCTGAGCTTTGAGGCACTGAGCACTTACCTGTTGAGGTGAAAACACTGAGAGTTGTAGGTGCTCTGCATCTCCACTATTAAGCCCTGTATCAATAATTGCTGACTGTCTGGGGTGGCCTTTAATCAAACATTGCTAATATGACCTCCTGTTCCTTTTATCTGAATAAAACCTCTGAGGTTCCCATAGGTCAGTGCTGTTTTCTCAGCAATTTTCTGCATGATTGAATTTATAAAAAAACCCAGCCTTTTACATTTTGTAGATTAGTCATCTCTCTGTTATAGTGGTGGTAAATAAAGCCCAGAAGCCAGAAATGTCTGAAGTGAGGAGATATAAGAAATAAGTCTCCATCTGGCATGCCAGTCTTGTGCGCATGGCTGGCCGAATTCACTGCTGACAAGAGCAGGTGCAGCACCATTTGCTTCAGAGGAATAGTGCCAGTTTATGCCAAGTGACTGGCTCTTGGTGCACTCTCCTGGGCAGAGTTTAGAGACCACTTGCCCTTCTTGCTGGATCAATGAGTAATAACTAGAAGCAGCCTAGCTTGCTGTGTCCTTTGGGTCCATTATTCCTTGGAAAACACATTTGCAGCCAAAGTAGGAACAAGCCAAAGATTCGGTTTCAACTTTTTCTTTTAACTCTGATGCACCAAGGTTCACTTCAAGCAAAGCTGAGGCTTTCCTCAGGCTGGCTTAGAGAAAGCTTCTGTTAGGAAATGGGAACAAAACTACTCAGCCTTGTAAAGCAGCTAGATGCCATGAATAAAACCAGGTCACTTTCCACAAGGAGTATTACGAGCTTGTTGTGCTGCAGAGGAGTTGACTGGCTAGCTTCTGGTCAATAAATAACAGATCACAGAAGATCAGGGTTGGAATGGACCTCAGGAGATCATCTAGACTAGCCCCCTGCTCAGGGCCAATCCCCAGACAGATTTTTATCCCAGTTCCCCAAATGTCCCCCTCAAGGATTGAGCTTACAACCCTGGGTTTAGCAGGCCAATGCTCAAACCACTGAGCTATCCCTCTCCCCTTTACTATGTAAAGCAATGCAAAGGTTTAATAATACTCTCTCTGTGTTAGAAAGTAGAAGGCCTTGATTTTCAGCAGGCTGGGCTGTGGAAATTATTATTTTAGTTTGGTTTCAACATATAAACATAAAGATGCTTTATGCTGGTCTGTAGCAGCCTTGACCAATTAAAACTACACTCATTGTCGGTGATCCCTCAAGGTCGAGGATGATCTTTCCCAGGTTTTATTTTTCATGGGTCCTTTGGTGACTGAGGAGTGTGATCCTTGAGCCACAGGCCCATTGGCAGACACTGCAGGCAGTGTTGGAAGACGGGGTTGGGCCATGACTGCAGCGTGACCGTTGTAAACTGAGACAGAACTGATATTAGCCAACCCAGCTGCCTTGCTGTGCACAAAACCAATCTCAGCATGAGGTGGATGTCTCCTAATTTGGGTCCTGCAGAAACCCAAACACAACACGTGCTTTAAAAACCTCAGCATACTCCAAAGGCTTTTCACTGTGCACTAATGGTGAGCTTGTTGAGGGGGTTTCAGAGCAGAGGGAATGAATTTCTAAGTTGAGGCCCCCAGTCCTACCGTCAGTATCTTCCCTGGTAAACCAGAGAGGCTGCACTCTGAGCACTTCCATTGATCGTGTGTCAGTATCTCGCAAGGGGAGAGGCATCACAAGCAGGCAAGCCCCAGGCCATATGGGGCTTCATAACTCAGAATAGGTACTGAACCTCCACCCACAAGCTAATGGGCAGAGCTAGTGCAGATCACAGAGTATTAGTGTTAGGAGCTGCTGGCAAGATGCCTGATTTATTTTTCAGCAGCTTTAGTTTCCAAATGGAGTTAAGGCACTGTAGCCCCATGTTGCCCTAGTGTAATCTTAACAAAGTGGGGTCCCATGGGGATCAGTTCTGGGTTTGGTTCTGTTCAGTATCTTCATCAAAGATTTAGATAATGGCACAGAGAGTACACTTATAACGTTTGCAGATGATACCAAGCTGGGGGGGTTGCAAGTGCTTTGGAAGATTGGATTATAATTCAAAATGATCTGGACAAACTGGAGAAATGGTCTGAAGTAAATTGGATGAAATTCAAAAAGGACAAATGCAAAAGGCTCCACTTAGGAAGGAACAATCAGTTGCACACATACAGAATGGGCAATGACTGTCTAGGAAGGAGCACTGCAGAAAAGGATTTGGGGGTCATAGTGGACCACAAGCTAAATGAGAATCAACAGTGTAACACTGTTGCGAAAAAAGCAAACATGATTCTGGGCTGTATTAGCAGGAGTGTTGTAAGCAAGACATGAGAAGTAATTCTGCTCTACTCCGTGCTGATTAGGCCTTAAATGGAGTATTGTGTCCGGTTCTGGGCACCACATTTCAGGAAAGATGTGGAGAAATTGGAGAAAGTTCAGAGAAGAGCAACAAAAATGATTAAAGGTCTAGAAAACATGAGAGAAGATTGAAAAAATTGAGTTTGTTTAGTCTGGAGAAGAGAAGACTGAGAGGGAACATAACAGTTTTCAAGTACATAAAAGTTGTTACAAGAAGGAGGGAGAAATTTCCACTACATGCATCCGACGAAGTAGGTATTCACCCACGAAAGCTCATGCTCCAATGCGTCTGTTAGTCTATAAGGTGCCATAGGACTCTTTGCTGCTTTTACAGATCCAGACTAACACAGCTACCCCTCTGATACTTTAAAGAAAAGGTTAGACAAACACCTGTCAGGGGTGGACTGGATAATACTTAGTCCTGCCATGAGTGCAGGGGACTGGACTAAACGACCTCTCGAGATCCCTTCCAGTGCTCTGGTTCTATGAATCTTGAAATGATGAAGCCCTACATGACAGAAGCCACCCAAATTGAGCTTTGACAAACCTGCCTGTCTCGCTGTGTGTGTGCAGAAAGTGGGGGTGTTCATGCAAAGTATTCATGTGAATGTACTGCAAAACAGGCCCAGTGAGTTGGTAACAGATTTCAGACACACACAGTTTTCCCTTTGGTGTTTTATAAATTCATCATCTTCATCCTCATCATCAAATGCGCATGGTGTACTGAGAACCATTGCTCCAGCCAGAGTGACAATGGATGATGGCATCATACCAAACATCATAGAATGATGTTCCCGGATCTGGCTCAATCCTGCAAATCTGTGAATCTCTAGGCAGGTTGGGTCAAGGGTGACACCCTTTGCACATCCGTCTGAGAGCACAGTGAGCTGGGTGTTTTTGTCTTTCCTAGTGACATGGCTGAAGAGCACACAATGCCCCTTTCTGAATGTAGTGAGCAATTGGAGGAAGGCCAAATCACTGCAGGATTATGCCATTTCACACAAAGTCAAACTGTTTTATGCTCAGGATTTGGTGATGGCAGTGCACGTGAAATGCCTCTAGCTGCTCCAAGTCTGTTTGTAGGAGGGTCCAGGTTTCTGACCCATATAGCAGTATAGGCAGTGCACAAATCTGATAGATCCTGAACTTTGTCTTAGCGCAGAGACGTGTTTGCGTCCATAGGAGAGACATGGACTTCATGCAGAAGACAGCAAGACCTATTCTTCAGATGACCAGCTTGCTGTGACCATTTGAACTCATCAGCGCTCTCCAGAGTGCTCATCCCCACCACCTGCACCTGGAGTTCTGGTGACCCAACTTCAAGGTTCTGGACCTTGGTCTTCTTCCAGGAGCCATTCAATCTCATAGGCATACTCTTTATCGGTGAACACCTCTTGACCAACCTTGATTCTGACGTGTGGAGCCACAAAGTCCTTGTGTCCAGTTGGTAGCTTGACAGGATAGTGCTGTTGTGAGAATACAGACGTCACTGCACACCTGAGGTTGTACAGAAACGTTGAAAGCTGTGAACGTAGGCCCAAATTGGCCTAAGCAAACTCCATTTTGTCTTGTATTGCTACCTTTGCTGCTGCTAGTCAGGTGTGTGGTATTCTAAGGAAAAAGAGCACATACTACTATTATAGTATAGTTGTTCCATCAGTCTGGGCGCACACAAACTAGACTTGTCACAGATCACCAGAGAGATGTTTCAAGTTAAACCAGATATCACAGATTTTCAATCAGAAGCTTCAGTTAAGTCTCTTTTTGCACGGGCTGATGGCTGGGTAAGATTGTTGCTCCCGGTGTGTTTTGTAGGACTTCTAATTTCCAGTGTAGTTGCTAACACCCCAAGATGTGGCATGAGTTAACAAAAGCTAAGAAAAAAGCAGCTGTGCTTCTGCCCTTTAACAGTTTTTCTACAATGGCAAGTTGAGTTAACCTGGAACTTCATTTGCTGGCTTTTGTTGGTCGATTTCACAATGTTAGCTGCACAGAAACGTAACGTCTGTATCGGTGTTATCTTTTGTGCACAGTGTATCCCAGCAGTAGGAGACATTTAACCCCGCACTGGCGAAGATACGCTGGTTCTCCCCGCTCTCTGCTAGCTGGCAGTTGCGACAAAATCACTTGTGTTACAAGCTGTTTCTAGGTTTTCTGGTTTTTTAGAGGGATTTTATATCTGAACATTTTATACCTTATGTATTTAAAAATCAGCTGCTCTGCTCACCTTCTGTGAATGATCAATAGTCACATTATTGTACTTTTCAGACTTGGCTCAGGGAATCCAGGTTTTTCCAGTGTGTGAAATGCTGATTAATGTTTAAGCATCACCTTTATTCCCCCTCTTCTAGATTGCACAGCCGGGGACACCTTATTTTTACGTTGAACTGGATACTGGAGAGAAGCTTTTTCACCGAATTAAGAAAAAATTTCCCTTGCAGTTTGGAAGGTTTGTTTTTCCTCCTATTTAACTTCATCGTGTTTAGTATAATAACATATACACTTGATACATCCCGCCAAAGATGCTGTCCCACAGCAGTTGAGAGGGGAGCTGAGGCTACTTAGGCTAATGACCTAGAAAGGTGAGGAATTACTACCATCTTAAAATTAATTTATTTATTGAAATAACACTAAATTCCTTAAGAACTTATTTCATCTGTAGATCTCAGTCACTTACAAAAGAGAAATAAGTATTTAAAGATGGGGAAAGTGAGAGACGGAGATGTGAAGTCATTTGTGTAAGGCCACGAAGCGGCGTGGTGGCAGAATAAAGAATAGAATGTGCTTAAACCAGATGGCCCACCATTCTTTCGCTTCTCTGAGGAGTGAGGTCTGGAGTTTCATACGTGTTTGTGAAGATTCCAGTTAGTTATGTGCTACTAGCTCCAGAGCTAGTGTGTCCGAATTCCTAGCCACCCGCAGATCATAAAATCACAGTGCTTCAAATGAAGAGGTTAATGTAGCGATGCAAAATCATGTCTGTGTGACATCCCTTATAAAGTCATTCTGTGTGGTTTACATTTCATTTTCCATAGTAAAATGCCTTTTTAAAACATGAACGATGGGTGGTGCGTCTGAGTAGCAGCTTACTGAAGTGTTTGGCTAGGAATTCTGTCTGCTTAGAAGTAGGCTTGGTAAAATTTGATTTTTATTTTCTATAATAATGACAGGCATCAGCTTTATTTTTAAACATTTTTTTAATCTATTTCAACTTTTAGTTTCAGGAAATTATGGGGAGAGGGTTCAGACAGTTGTTTAATGACAGTAGATACACATTGAAAAAGTACATGAAAACTGTTAAAACACAAATTGCCAACATCACATGTCAAAATATACAAAGTAAATATCCTGAAATAAAACTAAAGCAGCATTTTTTTATGATACGTGATGGAAATATTTCTTCATAGTTTCGTGTGTGATTGGTGAAATTGACATTTACCAATAAAAATCAAATCCTACCAAGGCTATTTATGAATATGACTTGATAGATCTACTCCCCTTGAATTCAATGGGAGTTTTCCTATTGTATTCAACATGAACTGAGCTTGTGCTCTGATATAACAGAAACTCTGCTGTCACAGAGGCTATATGCCAAATCTGTAACCTCGTTATTTCATGTAATCTATTTGCAATTTAAAATACTCCAGACATTGATTAGGAGGTTTCTGTGTTTTGATTTGCTGGCAGGGAAGTGTTGGCGAGTGAAGCCATTCTGAATGTTCCTGGGCGAGCGGACTGGCAACAGTGTACAGCCAGCCGGGAGGAGGCAGAGGCCACTGCCAACGCCTTTCGGGAAGACTTCCAGCCTTTTGATTTTTCTGAGCTGCAGTAATGCTGCAGACCCTGCAGACCCTTCTTCCTGCCTCGTCAGTGCAGCTGCCCTTGCCCTGGGCTGGGCACGCAGCCGAACTGAATCCATGCTGGGGCAGGGCAGGGCGCGGCGCATGCACTTTTTACCCCTGCAATAAACTTTCTACTTTTCTGTGTCACTGATTTAGTGCTTTGCAAAGGAGAGCCTGGGTTGAGGGAGGTGGGGCCTAGTGAGGGGCGAGGACTGGTCTGAAGGGGGTAGCTCCATGTGGAAGCAGTAAGCATGGTGGGGGCGGGCTTGTGGGTTCCAGAACACGCTGCATCCCTGCAGGCAGGGGAGAGCGAGTTCTGTTTCCCTCAGCCAGCCCTGCTCTGCCCTGAGGCTCGTGGGAAGAGCTGTGAACGAGTTCATGTGCCTCAGGTCCCAGCATGGCGTGGAGCGACCCCAATGGGTACGGCGCTGCAGGGACAGGCCAGGGGCAACCGTGACTCCTGCAGATGTGGGAGTAGCGGGGAACGTCTCTCTGTACAAGCACGAGGTATAGGAGTGCTCAGCTCCCAGGAACTGCCCACGGCTAAGCTCCCCTGCCAACCAACCCTTAGTAACCCCCCAAACCTAGCTATGCCCACTCCCAACTGATCTCTGGGCAGTCTCCCCCACCTCTGGGTAACCTCCTTGGCAATTGAACCCCTGGCTAACTCCCCAACTGTGGAGACCCCCACTTAGAATCACCCTCACCTAGTGGCCCGCCATCCCCCCTGCCTGGGTAGCTTCACCAAACCCCACTGACCCCTGGGTAACCCCCTGCTGATAATTCCCTCTCTTGGGTAACCCCCTACCCCACCAAGTCCCCTGCCTAGGTAACTTCACCAAACCCCAACAACCCTACTCTACTGCTGATACACCCAGACCCCTGATAATAGCCCCCAGTAATACTCCCAAGGACCCACAATAACCTTGATCCCCAGTGCTAACAGCTCCAGAACCCCCAGTAATCCCCCAGACCCTGAGTGCTAACAGCCTGGCAAACTCCCCTGCCCCCTAACACTGTTGTCTCGATAACCCCTACTGCTGCTAGCAGCTCCCCATTGACCTCATTGTAGCCCGACACATAAACCACCTTGGTATTTTCCCATTGTGCTCCCCCGCAGCGTTCTCCCTCTCCCTGATTGCAGTGACCCCGACTGCTCTGACCGCCTCTGAACCCCTAATAACTGCCCCAGTCCAAAGATGCCCCTGATAAATCCTGGTGATCTCCAGCATCATGCCCCCCTGCTAAACCCATCCCTCTCCTTCCCCCAGCCCTCCAGAGAGTAAGACTTGGGGGGGTGGGGGGGCAGGGGGTAGTGTAAGGAGCTGTAGAACGTGCTGAATGAGCAGAAAGTTGGCTAATGTCCAGGTGGATTGTTGTGCCATAGCACATTTATTGTTCGTGTTTTAGGATGTAGGTGATAAGATCGTTATTATATTTTGTTGTGTGGAACTAAACATGAAAAACAAAGACTGGTGATGCCATGAAATCCAGAACATGAAGAAGTAAATATGATCCAACATGTTTCCCATTGCTTTTGAGAGGTGGTGTCCACAAATCCATTGGGAAACATTTGTATTTCAGAGATGTAACTAGGCCATGGACATCTCTTCTGGCCTTAACTGTACCTTGTGAGGTGCCAGCCAGCATTTCTATCCCCTTGGAAATAAAGCTGCATTTAAAAAAAATCACAATTTACATAGAATCACAGAACCAGAGGGTTAGGAAGGACCCTGAGGGTCGTCTAGTCTAACTCCCTGCCAAGGTGCAGGATTTGTTGGGTCTAAGCTACCCAAGACAGATGGCTCCAGCCTCTTTTTGAAAACCTCCCATGGAGAGATTCCATGAATATTCTAGGCAGTTTGTTCCATTGTCCTACTGTTCTTACACTTAGGAAGGGTTTTCTGAGCTTTAATCTAAATCTTTTATGCTGTAGTTTGAAGTCATTGCTTCCTGTCCTGCACTCTGTGGCAAGAGAGAACAAATTTTTCTCCACCATTCCTATGGAAGTCTTTCAAGTATCTGAAGACTGCTATCAGGACCCCCTTAATCTCCTCTTTTCCAAACTAAACATACCCAGTTTCTTCAGTCTTTGCTCATATGGCTTTGGTCATTTTTGTTACTCACCTCTGGATCCTTTCCAGTTTCTCTACATCCTTTTGGTGACCAAAATTCGACACAGTATCCCAGCTAAGGCCTAATCAGTGCTGAGTAGAGTGGTACTATCACTTCCCGTGACTTGCATGCTGTACCTCTGTTAATGCAACCTGAAATTGCATTTGCTTTTTTTGCAACAGCATCGCATTGTTGACTCATGTTGAAGCTGTGATCCACCACAACTCCCAGAGCCTTCTCAGCAGTGCTCCTGCCAAGCCAATTAACCTCCATTCTGTATTTGTACATTTGGGTTTTTTCTTCCTTAAGTGTAGCACCTTATATTTGTCTTCGTTGAATTTCATTTTGTTGTCTATAACCCAGTTCTCCAATTTATCAAGATCCCTCTGAATTTTAATTCTATCCTCCAAAGTGTTGGCAATCCTCTCTCTCCCTCAGCTTTGCAGATTTGATCAGTGTGCTCTCTTTCTACATCCAGGTCGTTAATAAAGATGTTAAATAACACTGGATCCAGAACAGATCCCTGTGGAACCCCACTGAAGACCTCCTTCTAATTTGATGTCATTCCATTAATAGTTACCCTCTGTTTGCAGTTGTTTAACCAATTCGGTGTCCACTTAATGGTAGTTCTACCATGCCTGCATTTCTCCAGCTTCCTGATGAGAATGTCCTGTGGGACTATCTCAAAAGTCTTGCTAAAGTTCAGGTATATTATGTCCACCACATGCCGTCCATCCACCAAACCAGTTACCTCGTTAAAGAAGGAAATCAAGTTAGTTTGGAGTGATTTGTTCTTGGTAAATTCATGCTGCCTGCTAGTGATCACCCTTCAGCCTCTAAGTATTCACAAATTGAATGTTTCATACATTGCTCTGGTAGCTTCCCAGGTATGGAGGTCAGGCTGAGTGGTTTATAATTCTCTGGCTCCTTCTTTCCTTCTTTTTAAAGATGGGCACCACATTAGTCCTTCTCCAGGCTTCTGGGACCTCTTCTGTCATCCATGAGTTTGCAAATATGATTTCCTTTGGCTCCCAGATTTCTTCAGTGAATTCCTCCATCTTTTGGCGTTTGTTCACACGCACACTTAGTATCTGGTGCTTCATAAGGAATGCCTGTCTTTTAGCCACACTAGCAGTACCTTTGCCAAGGGTATATATTGGACAGTGCATTTGTGAGCATCTACTTTAATACATGGACTGACTTTAGTTCAGAGCCTATGGTTCAGGCCTTGGGTCTTGCTCGAGCCCCAGTGCTTCAGACTCTCTCTCCTTCAACTGTAATGGTAAAGTAAGGGTACGAGTCTGTCACAGAGGTCACAGATTCCATGACTTCCTGGGACCTCTGTGACTTCTTCCGCATTGGCAGGGTTGGAGCAGCTGAAGCAGTGTCGGGGAGGTTTTGGATCAGCTCTCCTAGGGCTGGAACAGCTGGCCAAGGGTCACTGGAGCAGCATCCGCCCTCTGGGCCTGCCGGAGCAGTTGGCTGGTGGTTGGCCTCGGGGCCACTGGAGCAGCAGCCCCCGCTGGCGGTCAGCCCCTGGCAGCATCCGCACTGTTAGTCCTCTCTCCCCTAAGGTATTTTTAGTACAAGTCAGGGATGGGTCACAGGCTTCCATGTGACAGAATTTTGTGAAACTCCAGTTTGCTGGTTTGTGCTCAGATAACTCAGATGATGCAGCTTATCAAAGAGAAGGGTGAGAGGTGACTTGATCAGTGTGGCTAGGCACTGAGAAATGGAAAAGAGATCGAAGAGTGGCGGCTTTTCAGCCTTCTGAAAAAGGCAGAGCAAGAGCTGAGGGCTGGAAGCTGAAGTTGGACAAATTCAGTCTTGAAATAACAAACTGTTTCCTAGCACTGGAACATCTTACTGAGGAGGTTGGGACTCACCGAGGCTTGGTATCTTTAAAATCGTGTTGTCAGACTGATGGCCAGAGTTGGGCAGGAATTTCCCCCCGGCCAGCTCTCCTTTCTCTGTGGTATTCAGCACAGTTCACCTGCAGGGATCCCCGGGGCATGTTTCAGCCAATCAATCCCCTGCCCTTGCAGGGGCCTTGGGCACCGCTGGCATCTTGGTCTCTTCTGTCCTCCGCCTGTGGCACACAACAGTTCAATCTCAGTGCTTTTCTTTAGTCTGAGCCATGTTATTGGACTCAATATAGCAGTAACTTGGTGAAATTTAATGGCCTGCGATACACAGGAGGTCAGATTAGGATAGATGCTCTAATGGTCCCTTCTGCCCTTACATCCATGAAAGTGGGAACGTGGGAAAGCCTTTTAAACTTCATAGTGTCCATGAACTGACTTCTTAGTAGAGACAAATGTGTTTGATTTGGGAAGAAATTTGGTTTAGCTAAAAAAGGAAAAGAAAATTAAACCTACATCTTCTGAAACTGTTTTTTGCAACTGCTGTAAAACACCCCACACAGAGTTGGTGCCACTAAACTCTGTAGAGTCTGAAATTCAGATTGTTCCATTGAAAACATCTTAATGCAATGCTAAAGCATTACATGCCACTGAAGTGTACATGCCAAATTTTAAAAAGGCTGATTTAAATTAAAGTGAGCATTTAACCATTCTCTGGCTCCCATGCATATATATTACAATGCTGATTAACTGAATAACTCTTATTTTTCAAGTTATGCAATATATGTAAACTTTTTTTACATATAATATGTAAGAAATTCACTTACATAATTTTTCCATTGGTCTGTCTTTGGTGGGTCTCGTTTCATATACAAGCTCCATTCTTCACAAACATTTGTGAATAACAAAATATTATTTAAAGGGTGTGTGAACTCTTACGTGAGACTTTTCTGTTTACATTAATACGAGCAATGTTAGATCCCTAGATTAGAGGTGCTACCGTAGCTGCTGAAATTGCTTTTGCACAATAGCGGATAGAATGATGGCGTGCCAATAGTTGCTCCATAGTTAAGGTGACAGCTAAGGTTCTGTGTAATGCTCCATTTTGCAGCCCTTCTAAAATTAGCCCCCAGATCCCTTTCCGCAGTGCTCCTTCCTAGGCAGTCGTTTCCCATTTTGTATGTGTGCAGCTGAGTGTTCTGTCCTAAGTGGAGCACTTTGCATTTGTCCTTATTGAATTTCATCCTATTTGCTTCAGACCCTTTCTCCAGTTTGTCCAGATCATTTTGAATTTTAATCCAAAGCACTTGCAACCCTTCCCAGCTTGGTATCATCTGCAAACCTTGTAAGTGTACTCGCTATGCCATTATCTAAATCAGTGGTTCTCAAACTGTGGGTCAGGACCTCAAAGTAGGTCGCAACCCCATTTTAATGGGGTCACCAGGGCTGACTTAGACTTGCACGAGAAACAATGTATATACTGTCAATGCTGCCCTTGTGCTTTGCATTCCTTGCAGCTGAAACCTTGTCCAGCAGCACATTCTCCACACCGGACAGATTTTCCCAGATTAGAAGGCAGAAAAAGAAGACTTGGAGGGACGTGTTGAATGAGTTAATGCGCACATCTGAGAGCAGCAAGACAGAGACAACTCATTCAAAAGGGAGTGGAGTAGGAGGAGAAAGGCGGATTGGGCACGTTTCAACGCAATAAAGTCGTCTCTAACAGATGATGAACTGCCATGAAGAAAGGGAAAGAACTATTTAACTCCACTGTTCTGCCAGCAATGATACATGGGATGGGAAGCTGGTCAGTGGTGAAAGCAGAGGAAGAAAAATTCGCTCTCACCCAGAAAGCAATGGAAAGGCGAATGTGCAAGATATCGCTTTGTGATCATATGCTAAATGAAGAGGTCAGAAGGCATAGAGAGGTGACCAATGTAGTGCAGGCGATGTACGACACCAAGTGAAGATGGGTGGGTCATGTATTCTGCAGGCAAGAAAATAGGTGGACAACGCGCATCGGTGACTGGATCCCCAGAGACCACAAATGACCACTGGGCAGACCGAAAACATGCTGGGCTGATCCCATGACAAAACTCTTTGGCCAGAAATGGAAAGAATGTGCTCACAACAAAACAGAATGATGTGGCATCGACTTGCATTTATGGACGGATGGATGAGGACAAGTTGGACAAAGGTGACAAAGATGATCTTAAAGTGACCTTCAGGCATGCAAAGTCCTATCTGTGATGCAAGGGTAGTGAGAGAGGATGGGAGGAATGGCCTTCTTCATGGAGATAAGGCTCATTAGCTAATATGTCCAGCTAAGATTTGAGGCAACAGCTCTTTCCCAACCTATCCTAATGGGGAATGCTCATAATCTTTCATCTATTATTTCTCAGAGTTTCACAGATATTAATTAGATCTTTCACCCACTACCACAGTCATGCCAACCCTAGCAATTCATTCATGACGAGCTTAGTGGATGAATTCTTACAGTCAGCCATGATTTCTGCCATTATTACCTACAGGAATAAGAGTGGTGTTCAAAAACGTAAGCGGCAACAGGTCTCTGCAAAAAAAGGACAGAAAAATGCAAGTGCTCTACAGAGTTTCTTGAAACATACGAAGTTCAGCCATGTTCCTGGTGAACAATCTGTAGATGATTCTGCCACTTTCACTTCTGAGCCTTCCTTACCTACTGAGGATGTTGATTTGGGTGTGTCAGGCTTTTTGGGTGGGTGCCAGAGTCTCTGATTCCAGGACAGAAAGTTGCCATTGGTTGCTATTGCAACTGTTACAGATGTGGATGCTGAAAGCAATTCCATTATTGAAAGTGTGGGGCAGAATTTTGACTTTGACAAGACAGATCCAGCTACTTAGATACAAGGGATGAATTCTGTTGACTGTTGTTTCTTAGTGGCTTGTTTCTGATCTTATCTGGTTTCCTTTTGCTGTCCACACTCCTATTCTCTGGTGTTTCCATATCCATTACTATATCCTTGTTTACCTGATTTTCCTTTTCCTATGCAGTAAAACCAGGCATGAAGATTGTATGAATCTTTGCCAGCCTTTCCCCCCACATTTCCCCTAACTTAAAGCTCTTCTTAATCAGGCATGCCAGCCTCAGTACCAGAGAGTTAGTATCCCAAGTACTCAGGTGGATTCCATCCAGGGTGAAGAGTCCTGTTTCCAAATCTCCTGAAACTTCCACATAGCACCAATCCCTGAGCCATCTGTTGATTTTCATTATCTTGTCCCATCTGCACCCTCTTTCTCTAGGGAGCAGAAGAATTCCCCTGAAGATCATCTGAACTTTGCCTTCTTTGAGCATCTTCCCCAGTTTGGTGTAATCATTCTTGATTTGACCCAGTATCGTTAGTCCTAATATGAAGGACAATCCTAGGATTTTCTCCTGTTCCCATTAGGATCCTTTTTAGACTCAGGTTCACATCTCTTATCCTTGCCCCTGAGAGACAAAACACCCTTCTGTTCTTTGGGTCCACTCTGGTGACAGACCTGTCAATTCTTCTTAATAAGGAGTCTCCAGTAAAACAGACTTGCGTCTTCCTGCTGTTGGCATTAAACTCCCATTTGTTCTTTCTTCTGTGCACAGATCTGTCTTCTGTTCTCTCTTGTAGGCCCCTGTATGTCTTCCTCATCCTTTCTAGGCCTATGCTCCCTGGTTATCTCCATTAACTCTTTTCTTTTGGGTCTACCGTCCCTTTTATTCTTTCTTACCATCACATCTTCTGCCAGCTTCTCCTCCTCATTCTCCAGTGGAGCAAATCTGTTCCTCAACTCTACTTCTGTTCCTCGCCCTTGTCCTCGTGGTCACGTTCTTTCAAGGGTCACCCTCTTCATCTAGAAGTCTGCCCTCTTGGTTGGCAGTTGTCTATGGGGGGCTACAGCAGGAGGGGAGGGGGAAGGAGAGAACAGAGAGAGCCTGAGTGACTGACCTCTTCATCCCCCTTCTTCCTTACCCGCACCTGGGAGAATGGTAGCATGTTGCTAAGGGGAAGGGGAGAGAGTGCGTCCTGCCTCCTGCAGCAGCTCTGATTGGCTATTCTTCCTCAGAAGGTGGAGCAGTGGAGAAAGCAATCAGAGGGTGTTTTCCCAGAGACAGCGTTAAAATTCATGACAATGCTCGAGTTTCTTCTGCTCCAGCCCTGACCAAACTCACATGACTCATGAAGAAATCACAAGAATTAGCAACACTGTCTTTCCCCCATGCTGTCCATCCTTACAGTAAGGCTCAGATCTTCAAAGGTGCACAGGTGCTGCTCCACTCAGCACTGCAACACCTAACCCTTAGGCAGCCTGCTGCCCAGTGAACCCTCAGCCCCACACAAGGCCTGGGGAGTATTAGACCCCCAAGAAATGGTTTCTTAGATATCAGCAAATTGAGTGGGGAGCCCCCTAAGCTAATCAGTAGGAAATGACAAAGAGAGAAGCAGAGAGAAGGGATGGGCCTAGGTATCTGAGCAGCTGACTTGATGCACCAGGCTGATGGGTCAGAGCAGGGGTGGGTAACTTATGGCATATATGCCGAAGGGGGCACGCGAGCTGATTTTCAGTGGCACTGTCACTGCCCAGGTCCTGGCCACCAGTCCGGGGGGCTCTGCATTTTAATTTAATTTTAAATGAAGCTTCTTAAACATTTTAAAAACCTTATTTACTTTACATACAACAATAGTTTAGTTATATATTATAGACTTATAGAAAGAGACCTTCTAAGAACGTTAAAATGTATTACTGGCATGCGAAACCTTAAATTTGAGTGAATAAATGAAGACTCGGCACACCGCTTCTGAAAGGTTGTGGACCCCTGGGTCAGAGAAAGACACCTATCCTCCACTTGGGATCCTCAGTTGTGAACCCTCCTGGAGTTAGGTGCCTAAGCCAGGTCAGCTGCTTAGCTAGCCCCTGTTCGAGCAGCTGAAGCTCTTTTGGATGAAACTGAGACCTGTAGACATTTTTCACAAAAATACAGAGAGAGAGAGAGAGAGAGAGAGCAACCAGAATCCCCCAAAGCCTGGTGTTTAGAGCACTTGCCTGCGGGTGGGAGAGCTGGGCTCATCTCCCTGGTCTGAATCAGGCACAGCAGGGATTTGGACTTGATGAACCCACATCCCAGGTGAATGCCCTAAGCATCAGGGGAGACACACCTTGAAATATTCCCTATCTGCTCACTCCCGACTGCTGTGCTGCCCTTCATCTACTGGGGGCCTTCATTTGGCTTTCCTGACACAGGGTCTGCCAGGTAGCAGGTGTGAGGTGTGCTCAGAGCATAGCTGCAGGATCGGGCCCCACTGCTGGGGTAGGCTTTCCCTGCCTAGTTTGAGAATCCAGCGTCCAGGGTGCTAGGGCTCTGAGCTTCTGCCGAACAGTTGGGCAGAGTCAGTGCTTGGAGGGCCTGGTGAATTCCAGCAAGTGGCATCTTAGGCACCTTTAGAGTTAGGTGGCAGCTAACTCACGGTTCTGAGAATGTTAGTGGTGCCTAAATGGTGAACTTAGGAACCTAAATATCTTTTCTAATCTGGACCTAAGCTCATCATGGCAGGGATGCTCTGTTGCTGGCTGTTTGTACTGCACCTAGCGCAGTGTTGGCAGGTTGTCCCGTAGGTGCAACTAGAATACGAACAATAAACAAACAAACAAAGAAAGAAAGAAAATAGAAACGCCGCATTGCTGCTTTTGACCCTTCAGAGTCACCAAAAAATTCATTCTTTAATTAGCAACATTCCTAGAGCACCAGTGATTACTAACTCCATCTGGAATGTAAAAAGCTCCAGGATGACTAGATTTAGTAGTAGAGTGGGTGCTCAAAGGCAGCTTCCATGTTTGAAGCTTTCTTCCAGTTTCCGTTCAATGGTTTTTTTTCCCTGGAAAAACGCCAACAAAAATGTGCACAACAAAGTCATGCCCTGAAAACTCCACCTGTACGTTGATTCATCATAATATTTGTCTTGGTTTAACAAAGGTTCCTAGCCTATTGTCCTCACTCCTCATATCTGCTTCCTTATTATTTTCTCTGTATTTCCTTCATTTCGTCAACTCAGTAAAGTTATTTGATTAATAGGTGGTGGGGAAAACCTGGCTTATTAATTACGATTAGCAAGAATCAATCACACTCTATCTCAGTGACAGTTTCTCTCTTGTTTACACAGACTAACGTCATATAAGTCTGAAAGGCCCCAGGCAAACAGTGCTGAACAATAACCCATATTGTTACTGGATACTTGGTGGAAGCAAGTGAAATCTTCCCTGCTGTTTATACTTTATTAATTTTCTTATGACTCAAAATTAAAATTTCACTGTCCAGAATCCCAGAACCAAATGAGAATTGCCAGACGGGGTCAGACCCAGGTTCATCTAGTGCAGTATCGTGTCTCTGACGCTGGCCAGCACCAACTGCTTCATAGGAAGCATCAAGAAATCCCATAAGAGAATAATCTGGTCACAGGGGTGTTAGGGGTTGGTTTATGCCCTGAAGCATGAGGGTTTAACCTGAACTCGGCTCCCTTTGATCCCCATCATAAGGGGAGCCTCAGTGTCCCCCAGGAGATGTGTGGAGGACATCAGGGAGGGTGAAGAACAGCAACGCTGGGGCAATACAGAAGAAATTTTACATATTTAAAGCCATCAGCTCCCTGCTCTCAGAAGTCCCTCGGGGAAAGAACTATGTCCCCTCACTCAGTCTCATTGTTCATAAATTGTAAGGCCAGAGGGGATCACTGCCAACATCTAATATAACAGAGGCCCTAAGACTTCCCTGAACTAATTCCTGTTTTAACCAGAGCAGATCATTTAAACAACATCCAATCTTGATTTTAAAATGGTCAGTGGTTAGTTTTCTGATGGTGAATTACCCTCACCATTAAAACATTTGCACGTTATTTCCAGACCAAATTAGTTTAACTTCTATGTCCAGCCATTGGATCTTGTTAGAACTTTGTGTATTAAGCTGAAGAGCCCGGTATCAAAATTCTGTTCCTCATTAGGTATTTATAGATTGGGATCAAGTCACTCTTTAGCCTTGTCTTTATTAAGCTAAACAGATTGTGCTCCTGGAGTCTATGACCTGAAGGCATGTTTTCCAATCCTTTACTCATTCTCATGGTTCTTCTCGCAATCCCTTCCAATTTACCAACATCTCAACTTGTGTTTGGCTGGAGCGTCTCTTCCAGAAAGGCTTCCAGGCTTGCTCTGAAGACATCAAGAATTTGTAGAATCCATCACTTCTCTTGGCAATTTGTGAGCCATAGTTCAAAACCATAGTCGGAGCTAACATTTGGTGCCTTGTTTCTAATTCAGTTTGTCTGGCTTTAACTTGTACACGTGGATTCAGTGTTATACCCTCCTCCACTAGATTAAATAACTGTTTGGTACCTAATATATTTCCCTGCTGTAAACAGAAAAGTTTTGCCACACTAACTGTTTTGGCATTTCTTAAAGCAGCTAAACTCCCTAGTCTAGACACCATTATATTGGTATAAAAATGCTTGTTCTGGTTCAGAAAGTGAAATAAGCTGTGGTGATAGAAGGCACTTTTATACCTTTATAACTGTGTTTACTCTAGGGCAGGGGCGGGCGAACTTTTTGGCCCAAGGGCACATCTGGATATAGAAATTGTATGGTGGGCCATGAATGCTCACAAAATTGGGGGTTGGGGTGTGGGAGGGGGTGAGGACCCTGACTGGGAGGTGTGGGCTCTGGGGTGGGGCCAGAAATGAGGAGTTCAGGGTGCAGGATGAGGCTCCGGGCTGGGCAAGGGGTGCGGGATCTAGGGTGGAGCTGGAGATGAGGGGTTGGGTGTTGCTCCAGGATGGAATGGAGGGGTTTGGAGGGTGGGAGGGGGATCAGGGCTGGGGCAGAGGGTTAGGGTGTGGGAGGAGATCAGGGATACAGGTGTTGGGCAGTTCTTACTTCAAGTAGCTACCAGAAGCAGCGGCATGTCTCTCCTCCGGCTCCTATGTGTAGGTGTGGCCAGGTGGCTTTGCATGATGCTCTGTCCACAGGTGCCACCCCTGCAGCTCCCATTGGCTGTGGTTCCCAGCCAATGGGAGCTGTGGGGGCAGTGTTGGGGACAGCAGCAGCATGCAGAGCCCCCTGGATCCCCTACGTGTAAGAGTTGGAAGTGGGACATGCTGCTGCTTTCGGGAGCTTCGCAGAGTGGGGCAAGCCGACCTCGCTCCTTGGTTGGAGCACCGAAATGGGACAAGCTCCAGACCCCGCTCCCCAGCAGGAGCTCAAGAGCTGGATTAAAATATCTGGAGGGCCAGATGCGCCCCCTGGGCTGTAGTTTGCTCACCCCTGATCTAGGGCAGTGGTTCCCAAACTTTAAGAGCCCACATACCCCTTTCTATAAATTGTGAAATCTCGTGAACTCCCTCCTAAAGGTGAATATTTCCAGGGTTTTAAGTTTAAATTTCCTCAGTGTGATGAATGTGCTTGCTTTGCTCTGCGTAGCTCTTGGAAGTCCGGAATCATTGGAGAAAGATAAAGTCTCAGGTCTGATTCGGCATCAAGCCTGTTTCTGTATTTGGTTTTCAGATATGCATACGAGGAAAACGCTTTCTCGCATAAGGATGTTGTTGAAAACGGTAACAACACTTCAGTCCCTTTTTCTGCCAGAAGGGGGTACTCGTTTCTTAAACTCAGACAAAAGCTGATCAATGACAGATTTCTGAAACTCCTTTTCAGTTCATAATCACAGGAGATCTCAATCAATTTCTCTTTTTCCTCAGTGTTCAATATCTGTGTTGAGAAAGTGGTATCATCAAAAGGATTGCGAATCCAGTCATTATCGCCTGACATAGCTGGAAAGTAATCTCTGAAAGTTGTGTAAAGTCTTTTTAGGTGTGCAATTATATTGGTTTCAGTGCACTGATCCAACTGAAGTTTATGTTCCGCCAGGAAGTCATGAAGATTACTGAAACACTCAGTTTGATTGTTTTCCAAACAACTTTCCCAGAACTGCAACTTCTTTATCGTGGATTCAACTCGCTCTTGCACATTGAAAACTGTTATATTGAGACTTTGAAGAGATAAATTTAGGTCATTAATTCTTGAGAAAATATCTGCTAAATAAGCTAGGCTCTGGAGCCAGACATTATTTTCCATACAGCTGGCAAGGTGGAAAGGGTGGCTGTTGAAAAAAACTAGGCTTTCCATTCTTAGCTCAAACAAGCGCACAAGGATGTTGCCCCGTGACAGCCATCTAACTTCAGTATGGGTCAACAGACAATTGTGTATACTACCCATTTCTTCACAAAGTACATGAAATATTGTGGAATTTGTTGGCTATGATTTTAGGAAATTCATCATTTTCACTGCATTGTCCAGCACTTCCTTCAGTCCCTCAGGCATGCGTTTTGTTGCGAGGGCTTGTCTATGGATGCTTCAATGAGTCCAAGAGACTTGATGCAACCTTTTTTGTTTGAGCTACAAATCCAATATACATCCCGTGTCATTGATGTGGCCCCATCAGTGCAAATGCCTAGGCAACGAGACCAATCTATTTCCTTTTCTTGAAAATATGCATTAGATTGAAGATATCTTCTCCAGTTGTACATTCTTCTAATGGTCGGCAAAATAACAAATCTTTTTCAACCAGACCTTCATTCACATAACACACAAACGGTAGCAAAATAGCTAGATTAGCTACATCAATTGATTCATCCAACTATACAGCATAATATGGACTGTTTTTCACTTTCTGTTCAATTGTGGTCTCTACATTATTTGACATGTCATTAATTCTTTGTGACAAAGTATTATTGGACAAAGGTACCCTTTCAACCCTTTTTGCAGCCTTTCCTCCAAGCATGCAATGAACTACGTCTTTTATACATGGACCAATCAAGCTCTCTGCTATGGTATGGGCTTCTGATGCTTTTGCTACTCCGTAGCTCACTTGGTATGATGCTTCAAGTGCATTTTCGTTATCAGTACTTGCTTTGGATGTAAAACTGGTAATGTCACTTTTCCTGTCAGCTAATTTTTGCTTGAAAAAATCAACAGGCTTGCCGAGTTGTGCATTATGCCTAGTTTCTAATTGGCGACGAAGCAGAGAAGGTTTGAGGCTGCTGTTTGCTAGAACATCACCACAGACCACACACGGTGGTTTTGGACGTTCTTGATCACCAATGCATGTAAAGCTGTATTTTATATAATCATCATCATACTTTCTTTTCTTTGTAAGTGACTTTCCAGGACTGTCATGATCATTAGACTTAGATTTTCCACAGTGTGGACTTGAGGAAACACTAGCTGAGTCTTGCGTCTTTACATTTTCCTTTTTCAGCCACTTATCCACTGAACGTGTATACAAAAGTTCTAATAGAAATAACCCAGAGAGACTGCTAACGACCGACAACTAGGAAATGAGAAGATTCACTCAAGTCTCACTGAAGCAAAACAGCCCTGCAGAGAGAATGACAATTACTGAGGCACCTTAACGCTGCTACACAGGCTACAACGTGCTTCCAGCTGGCTTGGCTTGCAAACAGCTTTTCTTCTGTCATGAGGTCTCTCCCTAGGAGGGTGTCCTGCAAGGGATAAATTAGCTTGGACCACCTCCCATGTACAGCATGGCCTCTGCTCACTCTGCCCTCCATACCAACTTCCTCTGTCTGACAAGAATAGGGGTCCGAACTGCCACCTGTGGGCCTGGGCGTCTCAGCTGCTGTCCTGCCCACCACAGGGCTCAGGCTACTAGTCCTGTGCCGGGGTCTGGGCTGCCAGCTTTGCACACCGTGAGGCTCCTACTGCTGGACCCCTTTGACTGCCCTGGTCAACTGAGCTCCACTGAGGTCCTGCTAACCGCTGGGGCTTGGGCTGCTGGCACCACGTGGAGCACTGGGGTTTGGGCTGTCAACCCCAACTGCCTGACCCCAATCTCCTGGGGGCTTGGGCTGTCTGCCCTGCAACTGGGTCCCAGCTGCTGCCTCCAATGCTGGGGTCCTCTGGGCGCCATTAGTGAAATTTTGCTTGCAACCCCCCTGTAATGTTCTGCGAACCCCCAGGGAACCACTGCTCTAGGGCTTTTATACGTAGAATTATGTTGGCAAAGAATCATGGCCATGACCAACATAGTAACATCAGTAACACTTTCCAGTAGAGACCAGCCCTAAATCTCAAACTGGAAACCATTTTTCCAGACCTCAAACTATTTTTGTGGATCTTCTTTGCTCCCTTTCCAATTTTTCAAGATCCTTTTAAAAATGTGGATCCCAGGATTCTGGGGTATTGGTCTGTTGCCACAACCGCGTGTAGATTTACCCTAGTTGTAAGTTGATCTGTAAAAAGGGAGTAAACGTTCATAGATTGTCACAGGGATCTGCCATCTACATTTGTTTAAGAAAAGTTGTAAGAGGGAGACAGAAAGGCTTAATTAATGGAATCCAAATGGGTTTCACTGATCCCACTCAAGAACATTTAAGATTTCGACTTGATGTCTCCTCCTCCATCCTCCATATGTCCTTTTCTTCCTTACCGTACTACTTTTCTTTTTTTTCTTTTTCCTTCTGTCTAAAAAAAGTCTGTGTGAGCCTGACAACACTGTGTATTTTGCAACACTGTTGTCAAACTTTGAGAAGAAACAGGCAACGAAAAGTAATGCAAAAGCAAAGCAACAGCCCAATGTTGATACAAAAGGGCCGGGTTTCAGAGTGGCTGATAAGACCACGTACTGGGCCTGTGTTTTTCAGCAGTGAGGTTGCAAGTGAAAGTCAGAACCAGAGACAGAAGCTGCATTATCAATCTTCCCTGTTCTTTTCTGTCCCCTTTTGTGTTTGTTTCTTGTTTTGTCTCGCTAGAAAACATTGGACTTTAAAAAGCACTAACAACAGCTCCAGCCCATCTCAACTAACGTATTCTCTTTCTCCCCAAGAGAACAGTTATTACCATCTTTGATACCATATAAAAGACTGTCAAATAAGGTTTTCCTTTTAAAAACTGTCTCCCACTAAAGGAAAAAGGAACAAGGGTTGTTGTTCAAATGAAAGCCTTATTTAACACTTTACATTTCAAATGTAACTAAGAACATAAGAATGACCATACTGGAGCAGACCAATGGTCCATCTAGCTCAGAATGTCTTCCAGCAGTGGCCAATGCCAGGTGTTTCAGAGGGCATGAACAGAAATGGAAAATTATTGTGTGATCCATCCCTTGTCATCCAGTCCCGGCTTCTGGCAGTCAGAGGCTCAGGGACATCCAGAGCATGGAGTTGCATCCCTGAATCTCTTGGCTAGTAGACATTGATGGACCTGTCCTCTGTGAATTTACATAATTCTTTTTTAAACCCAGTTATACTACTGTGAGGATGTTATGCTCACAACATCCTCTGGCAACGAGTTCCATGGGTTGACTGCATTGTGTGAAGAAGTACTTCTGTATGTTTGTTTTAAACCTGCTGGCTATTAATTCATTGAATGATCCCTGGTTCATGTGTTACGTGAAGGGGTACATAACACTTCCTTATTCACTTTCTCCATACCAGTTATGATTTTATAGACCTCTATCATATGAACCCTTAGTTCTTAGAACTCTTTTCTAAGCTGAACAGTACCAGTCTTTTTGATCTCTCTTCATAGAAGCTGTTCCACACCCCTAATAATTTTTGTTGCCCTTCTCTGTACCTTTTCCAATTTGAATGCATCTTTTTTGAGATGGGGTGACCAAAACTGCACACAGTAATCAAAGAGTGGGCATACCATGAATTTAAATAGTAGCTGTGACCAGGGTCTCAGTGGGGGCCAGCTGAGGTCACTCAGTTAGGGTGAACTGCAAAGAATGGGGCAAATAATCTCCAAAGCTGGTGGATATTTTCAATACTTAGATTTACCAAACCAGCATGAAACAGCTTCTTTATTACCTCACTGGTTGTCCAGAAACCTACAACACAGTTCCCTTAAAGTTACCCAGCCTCAGGCCTCCATCCATGTACCCAAGTCAAATATGATGAAAATGTCTGAAAATCTTATTTCATCATATAAAAGAGAAGGTTCTACCAATCCCAAAGGATCGGACACATTATCTCCCAGGTTAATAAATATTCCAGATCTTACCCAAATACACATATACAGCGAATTCTTATTAACTAATCTAAAATTTATTTACAAAAAGAAATGTGAGAGAGTATGGTTAAAAGATCAATATACATCCAGACATGAGTTCAATTCTTTAGGTTCAGATTCATAGCAGAGATGGTGAGCTTTGTAGTTGCAAAGAGTTCTTTTAGACTTTAGTCCATAGGTTATAGTCCAGTGTCCAATATCATATCCAGCTTAACTGGAATCTCATCTTGTGACTCAAACTTCCCCTGATGAAGCTTAAGCAAATCTGAGATGACAGGATCAGGACCCAAGGATCTTTTATACAATTTCAGGTCTTCTGTGACAAGTTGGAGTCCGTTGGGGAACAATAAGCCACTATTGTCCTAAGCATCATCGTTAATTGTTCACACATATTAACAGAAGGCAATTTATCTATCAGGCAGTCTATCATCAATAGTTAGCTATACGAATTAACATAAGAAAATCACCTGTTCCTCCACCATTCACCGATGATTTACTGTACTTTTCAAAGAGAGATGAATGCAGAGATATCCCATGTTTATACTTCACTTAAATGCTAGAATGTTCTCTTGATCTCTGAATTATCAGAATATAGCACAGACAAGGACTATTGATTGCATTCTTGACTCTACTCATAGATATGTAAATACACAAAAACACAAAACGTTATATCCCTACATATCTTTAAGGGTTGAATTTGAGTCATTTATTTTGCAGGATGTTTAACCCTTTCTGACCATGCGTCACAGTGGCATTATATTTTCTGTCTTATTATCTATCCCGTTCGTAATGGTTCCCAGCATACTGTTAGATTTTGTGACTGCCACTGAACATTGAGCAGATGTTTTCAGAGGACTATCCACAATGATTCCAAGAGCTATTTTTTGAGTGATAATGTCTAATATAAATCCCATCATTTTGTATGCATAGTTAGGATTATGTTTTCCAATGTGCATTATTTTGCATTTATCAACACTGAATTTCATCTGCCATTTTGTTGCTGGGTCACCCAGTTTTGTGAGATCCCTTTGTAATTCTTCGCAGTCTGCCTGGGACTTATCTATCTTGAATAATTTTGTATTGTCTGCAAACTTTGCCACCTCACTATTTACCCCTTTTCCAGGATCACTTAAGAATATGTTGAACAGCACTTCTCCCAGTACAGTTCCTTGGGGCACTCCACTATTTACTTCTTGCCATTGCAAAAATGATCATTTATTCCTACCCTTTGTTTCCTACCTTTTAGGAAATTACAGATCCATGAAAAGACATTCCCTCTTATCCCACGACTGCTTACTTTGCTTAAGAGCCTTTGGTGTGGGAACTTGTCAAAGGTTTCCTAAAAGTCCAAGTACATCATACCCACTGTATTATCCTTATCCACATGTCTGAGAGCTCCCAAGAATTCTAACAGATTAGTGAGGCATAATTTCTCTTTACAAAAGCATGTTGACTCTGCCCTAAGATGTCATGTTCATCTGTGTCTGATAATTCAATTCTTTACTATCATTTCAACCAATTTTCCTGGTACATCCTTCAGTTACCTGGTACATAGGTTCATTTAAGAGATAAGTTACATTGTACAGTTAGTTAATTCTGTAATTTCATATCCAAGTTCTTTCAGAACTCTTGGATGATACCATCTGGTCTTGGTGATTTTGTTACTGTTTAATTTATCAATTTGTTCAAAACCTCCTCTACTGATACCTCAGTCTAGGAAACTGCCTCAGTTTGTCAGCTAAATGGCTCAGGTGTGGGAATCTCCCTCACATCCTCTGCAGTGAAGACCAATGCAAGGAATTCATGTGGTTTCTCTGCAACAGCCTTGTCTTCCTTGAGTGCTCCTTTAGCATCTCGATCATCCAGTGGCCCCACTGATTGTTTGGCAGGCTTCCTGCTTCTGATGTACTTAAATTTTTTAGGGTTGTCAATTAATCACAGTTAACTCATGTGATTTAATTCAAAAATTAATTATGATTAATTGCAATTTTAATTGCATGGTTAAACGGTAGACTATTAATTGAAATTGTAGTGCAATCTCTTTATCGTGAAAGTGCAACTTACAGATATAGATTTTTTTGATACATAACTGCACTCAGAAACAAAACAATGTAAAACTTTAGAACCTACAAGTCCACACAGTCCTACTTCTTGTTCAGCAAATCGCTAAGAAAAACAAGTTTGTTTACGTTTATTGGAGATAATGCTGCCCATTTCTTATTTGCACTACAGTACTTGCATTAGGTGAACTGAAAAATACTATTTATTTTGTTTCTTCTTTTCAATGCAAATATTTTTAATAAAAATAAATATAAAGTGAACATTATACACTTTGTATTCCGTGTTGTAATTGAAATCAATATATTTGAAAATGTAAAAAAATTCCAAAATATTTAAATAAATAGTATTCTATTATTGTTTAACAGTGATTAATCGCACAATTAATCACAATTATTTTTTAATCACTTGACAGCCCTAACTTTTTTTTGCCAATTAATTTTTGTGTTTTTTTTACAAGTTAATCTTCAGATTATTTTTTGTCCTGCCTAATTGTACTTTTACACTTGATTTGCCAGAGTTCATGCTTCTTTCTATTTTCCTCAGTAGGATTTGACTTCTAAATTTCAAAGAATGTCTTTTTCCCTCTAACCACCTCTTTCACACTGTTATTTAGCTATTGTTAGTAGCTGTTAGTAAATAATAATACTTTTAGTTCTTTCTATTTGATTCATTTATATATTAACTTTTCCTTAGCATCTTTATCTTCAACAAAGAATGTATCTGAAGTCTAAGACCCTGGTCCTTGCCTGATATGTAAACCTATTCAGGAATTTATCTATTATGCAATATTTTAACACTCTTGGGCACCTTCATGTCTATACAATTCCAGCTATTCATGGAAATCTTCTCCTTACCATATATGTATAACGCTGACATAAGCATATATAGACTTGGGAAACTAATAAGGGGTGATTGTTATAGCACAGAGGTGGGCAAACTTTTTGGCCCGAGGACCACATCTGAGTGGGGAAATTGCATGCAAAGCCATGAATGTATGGCTGGGGCAGGGGTTTGGGGTGTGGGGGGGAATGCAGGTTTGGAAGGGGGTTCAGTGTGCAGGAAGGGTCTCAGGGCAAGGGGTTCCAGTGCAGGAGAGGGCTCAGGGCATGGGGTTGGGGTGCAGGGAGGGGTGTGGAGTGTGGGACAGGACTCAGGGCAGGGGGTTGGGGTGCAGGGGGCAGCAGGGGGCTCAGGTCAGGGGGTTGGGTGCAGGGTGCTGGAGAGGTTTGGGGCGCCATCTCCAGCCCGGCACCGCTTACCTGAAGTGGCTCTGAGGTGGCAGCAGTGCACAGAGGGACTAAGGCAGGATCCCTGCCTGCCCTAGCCCCACACTGCTCCCAGAAGTGGCTGGTACCACATGCCTCTGGCCCCTGAGGGACGGGTAGGCAGGGGGCTCTTCACACTGCCCTCGCCTGCGGGTACCTCCCCCGAAGCTCCCATTGGCCGCAGTTCTCCATTCCCGTCCAATGGGAGCTGTGGGGGTCAGTGCCTGCAGGTGAGGGTAGCGTGTGGAGCCCTCTACTCACCCAGGGCTGCAGGGACATGTTACTGGCTGCTTCTGGGAGCGGCACAGGCCTGGCAATCCTGAGAACCAGATCCAAAGCCCTGACGGGCCGGATCCGTCCCACGGGCTGTAGTTTTCCCACCCCTGTTACAGCAGATGTTTCCTGTTGGGGAATCAACAGGGAAGAATGATTGTGGGGTAAGAATGACCAATGAGAGATGTTATCTTGAAGAACTGTTAGTTCTCCCAGCTTTAAATAATCATGTCTTCATTCATAAATCAGGTAAACTGAGAATTTATAGAAATGACACCAGAACATATGTTTCTGGGAGATTATTCTTGGCAAGGAGGTTTCCTTTGCCTGAATGATACTGATATGGGAAATTAGTTGGGGGAATGAAAACTGCATGTCCCTTCCAGATGCAGGAGACAACAAAGAGTGGTAATGTATGTATTTCTTTCTGTATTCTGTATAGTGTTGTACTAATCTCTGATTGATCATCTTAGATTAAATAATTCCAATTCAGCCTGTTAGTTCAACAATCTTGAGTCATTAACTCAGACACACAACAAAATTGGTGATCCCAACATGATGTCAATAATGGTATAAATTGGACCCAGATTACTTGGGATAGAGACCTATGTTTTCTGGTAAAGGCAAGGAACAGTTTACATGGCGCGGGGAGGAGGGTTCTACTGTTCTAAAGCCTGAAGGCGTAGCGCATTCCAGCCCTCAGCAGTAAAAGGTACCAGGGAAAAAGAATGAAGTAGGTTTAAGATAATAAGATAATAAGAAATAGGTTAAACTAAAAAAAACAAGTCTGTCGACCAGGGGAAAACCCTAGAGAATTTTATAATAAACTATGTTACTGAAGAAGGAACCACTTTGTTTGCATTAAAAGCAATTGATGAAATTGGAAATATGTGTGCAAGTTGTTTGAAGAAGAGACAGAGGGGGAAGCAGGCAGAGCGGAGGTGAGCTGCGGCACTGGGGGTCGCAGGGAGGGCCACAGGAAGTAACCCTGGAGGGGGGCAGAGGAAATGCTCCCCCCCCCCAGCTCACCTCCATCTCCTCCCCCCGAGTGTGCCACCAATCCGCTTCTCCCCCCTCCCTCCCAGGCAAGCCTGGGAGGGAGGGGTAGGAGGGGAAATGTGGCATACCCGGGGGAGGAGGCGGGGCCGGGGATTTGGGGAAGGGGTTGGAATGGGATAGAGTTGGGGAAGGGCTGGGGGGACACGGAAAAATTTTTTTGCTTGGGACAACAAAAAACTTGGTTCCGGCCCTGCCTACTGTAGCCACAACACCTGATTTACGGAAATCTTTTTCTCCAGCTATGCAGTGGTTCTCTTTTAGATATTCCTATTGGGCCATCCCTTTGGACCCCAAATGTCCATATAAACTGGTTTTTACCTTTCAAGGGCAACAATTTACATGGAATCATTTGCCTCAAGGGCTTCAAAATGCTCCCTCTATCTTTCACAGGCAAATGAAACGTGCATTGTCACCTTTCTCTAAACTATCTAGTCTTTTTCAGTATGTTGATGATTGATGCCTTGCTACCGTTACCCAGGAGGAGCATCTCAAGCTGCTAGATGAAGTACTGAAACTACTATAACAGGTGGGTCTAAAATGTCATCCAACCAAGGATCACCTGCTAACTCAATCAGTTTCCATTGTAGGAATCACTCTAAAGAAGGACAGACACCATTGCAAAAAAAGATAGACCTAATTTTGTGTTTGTCTCTACCTACTTGTGTATTTACCTTAAGATTTCTTCTAGATCTTATTGACTCCACAGAGATTTCTTACCTGATTTTGTCCCAATCACTGCTCCATTGTACCACCTTCTTAGGAAGGAAGTGCAATGGTGCAGGACAGAGGAACATACAAAGGCAGTTACTGCTTTGAAACACACAGTAGCCTTGGCTCCAGTTCTGGCAACACTTGACCAGATCAAACCCTTTCATTTGGAAGTTGCCACAAGAGACACAGCACTCTCGGCTGTTCTCCCTCAAGAAATCCATGACTAAATAAGGCCTATTGCTTACACCTAAAGTACTTTCACCAGTGGAACTGAAGTTTCTTCTTCGAGTGGTTGTTCATGTCCATTCCAAGCAGATGTGTGCGTGCCGCGTGCAAGCCAGCTGGAAGATTTTCCCCTAGCAGCGTCCATAGGGTCGGCCCTGGCGCCCCCTGGAGTAGCACCACTACGGCACCCTATGAAGGGGCCCTCCGTCCCTCCACTCCCTCAGTTCCTTCTTACCGCCGGTGATGGCTAGCTGGAACTTCTCTTGCACATAGCAAGTTAGCAGTGTCCTATTTTCGTATGTAGTCCGTGTATATAGTTAGTTTTCTTAAAGTCATTTTTATATCGTTCTTGGTAGTTGGAGGGTCCTCCCCATGTTTTCATCACCCATTGGGGCATGCCTGGGTCCCCCGGGTTTAAACTCTGCAAGGACTGCGGGAAATTCATGCCCAAGAGTGACCTGCACTCTGCTTGTTTGAGGTGCCTCGGAGAGAGCCACGAAAAGGATCGGTGCTCTACCTGCCGGGGCTTCCGCCCAAGAACTCTCAAAGACAGAGATCAAAAATTTAGAGTCCTCCTGGTGGAGGCTGCCCTGCAGCCACCCTCGGACCCGGAACTGGCCAAGGCGGTGCCTAGCACGTCTTCCTCGGTGCAGAGCGCCCCGGCACCGGTATCAAGACTTAGGTTCCAGCCTAGACCTGTGCGCTACAACTATTCCGGCCCTCCAGGCCTGTCCTCTGGCACAGCTGCTACTGTAGACAGAGGACAGAGACTCAGCTCCATGGAACGGCAGAGGGAGGGAGGGAGTTCTGCTCCTTTCCCCACTGTGGTTCTGAAGTGTCTGGCATAGCAGAAGGAGGACAGACCCCCCCCCCCAGGTAATGTGGGATGGATCATGGGGAGAGCATGGGGGCCCTAGGCTCGTGGCAGGGTGGGGAGGAGTCACATGGAGGGTCATATGGGGAGGTCACATGCCCCCACTCTCAGCTGGTTCCCCCCCATGTCAGTAAGAAATGGAATCTACTTGCATCACTGCCCGTGGACACCTCGGCTCACCTCCCTGGTCTGCATCAGGCACAGCAGGGATTTCAGCTTGAATCTCCCCTATCCCAGGCAAATGCCCTAATCACCAGGGGACACACACATGTTGTAACATGCCCGACCAGCTCACCCCGGGCTCTCTTTCAAGTGGGTGCTGTGCTGCCCTTCACCTACTGGGGGGTCTTCATTTGGTCTTCCTGACACAGGGTCTGTCAGGTGGCAGGTGTGAGGTGTGCTCAGAGCATGGCTGCTGGATCAGGCCCCACTGCTGGGATAGGCTTTCCTGCCTGGTTTGAGAATCCAGCGTCTGGGCCGCAAGGGCTCCGAGCATCTTGGTAAATCTGGGGCAGAGTCAGAGCTCAGACGGTTTCGTGGATGTCAACTAGAGGACTCTCAGGGCTTATCTACACTTAGAATGGTACCAGGGTTCTCCTGTCGGCATAAGTAATCCACTTCCCTGAGGCGGCAGCCAGGTGGACGGAAAAATTCTTGGGGACTTCAGTCGGGTTAACTATGGGGCTGTGGATTTCACAGCCCGGACCAATGTAGTTAAACCAACCTAATTTTCTAGTGCAGACCAGGCCTTAGGCAGCAGCTAAGTGGTGGTTTTGAGAAGGTCAGTGGAGTTTAAATGGTGGACTTAGGCACCTCTGTTGATCAAGGCCTAAGCTTATCATGGCAGGGATGGTCTATTGCTGTATGTTTGTACAGCACCTGGCACAATGTCCGCAGGTTGTCCCATAGGTGCAACTGCAATACAGATAATACATGAAACATAGAAATATGCCAGGGCTGCCTCTGCACATTCAGCTTCACAAACATTTATTCACAACGTTCCTAGAGCACCAGTGATTACTAACTCCATCTGGAATGTAAAAAGCTCCAGGGTGACTAGATTTAGTAGTAGAGTGGGTGCTCAGAGGCAGCTTCCATGTTTGAAGCTTTCTTCCAGTTTCCATTCAATGGTTTTTTTTTCCTGGAAAAACGCCAACAAAAATGTGCACAACAAAGTCATGCCCTGAAAATTCCACCTGTACGTTGATTCATCATAATATTTGTCTTGGTTTAACAGAGGTGCCTAGCCTATTGTCCTCAGTCCTCATATCTGCTTCCTTATTATTTTCTCTAAAAAAGAACAGGAGTGCTTGTGGCATCTTAAAGACTAACAAATTTATTTGAGCATAAGCTTTCGTGGGCTACAGCCCAATTCATCAGAAGCATGCAGTGGAAAATACAGCAGGAAGATACATATATACAAAGAGAACATGAAACAATTGATATTACCATACACACTATAATGAGGGTGATCAGTTAAGGTGAGGTATTACCAGCAGGAGAGAAAAAACTTTTTTGTAGTGGTAATGAAAATGGTCCATTTGCAGCAGTTGACAAGAAGGTGTGAGGAACGGGGCGGGGAGGAGGGGGTGGGAGAGTGGAATAAACACGGGGAAATAATTTTACTTTGTGTAATAGCCCATCCGCTCCCAGTCTTTATTCAAGCCTAATTTAATGGTGTCCAATTTGCAAATGAATTCCAATTCAGCAGTCTCTCACTGGAGTCTGGTTTTGAAGTTTTTTTTTGTTGTAATATTGCGACTTTTAGGTCTGTAATCGAGTGGCCAGGCCGAGACTGAAGTGTTCTCTGACTGGTTTTTGAATGTTATAATTCTTGATGTCTGATTTATGTCCATTTATTCTTTTGCATAGAGTCTGTCCCGTTTGGCCAATGTACATGGCAGAGGGGCATTGCTGGCACATGATGGCAAATATCACATTGGTAGATGTGCGGGTGAATGAGCCTCTGATGGCGTGGCTGATGTAGTTAGGTCCTATGATGGTGTCCCCTGAATAGACATGTGGACAGAGTTGGCAATGGGCTTTATTGCAAGGAAAGGTTCCTGAGTTAGTGTTTTTGTTGTGTGGTATGTGGTTGTTAGTGAGTATTTTCTTCAGGTTGGGGGGCTATCTGTGAGTGAGGACTGACCTGTCTCCCAAGATCTGTGAGAGTAGGGATCATCTTTCAGGATAGGTTGTAGATCTTTGATGATGCGCTGGAGAGGTTTTAGTGGGGGGCTGAAGGTAATGGCTAGTGGCGTTCTGTTACTTTTTTTGTTGGGTCTGTCCTGTAGTAGGTGACTTCTGGGGACTCTTCTGGCTCTGTCAATCTGTTTCTTCACTTTAGCAGGTGGGTATTGCAGTTATAAGAATGCTTGATAGAGATCTTGTAGGTGTTTGTCTCTGTCTGAGGGATTGGAGCAAATATGATTGTATCGTAGAGCTTGGCTTTAGACAATTGATAGTGTGGTGTGGTGTGGATGAAAGCTGGAGGCATGTAAGTAAGTATAGCGGTCAGTGGGTTTCCGGTATAGGGTGGTGTTTGTATGACCATTGCTTATTAGCATTGTAGTGTCCAGGAAGTGGATCTATTGTGTGGACTGGTCCAGGCTGAGGTTGATGGTGGGGTGGAAATTGTTGATATCATGGTGGAATTCCTCAAGGGCTTCTTTTCCATGGGTCCAGATGATGAAGATGTCATCAGTGTAGTGCAAGTAGAGTAGGGGCATTAGGGGACGAGAGCTGAGGAAGTGTTGTTCTAAGTCAGCCATAAAAATGTTGGCATACTATGGGGCCATGAGGGTACCCTTAGGAGTGCCGCTGACTTGAAGGTA
Source organism: Chelonoidis abingdonii (assembly GCF_003597395.2). NCBI lineage: Eukaryota > Metazoa > Chordata > Testudines > Testudinidae > Chelonoidis > Chelonoidis abingdonii. The sequence goes on along the minus strand of NC_133788.1, from coordinate 2,475,534 downwards.
TATGTTGTCCCCAAATGTTAAATAGTTGTGGGTGAGGACAAAGTCACAAAGTTCAGCCACCAGGTTTGCCATGACATTATCGGGGACACTGTTCCTGACGGCTTGTAGTCCATCTTTTTGTGGAATATTGGTGTAAAAAGCTTCTACATCCATAGTGGCCAGGATAGTGTTTTCTGGAAGATCACCAATGGACTGTAGTTTCCTCAGGAAGTCGGTGGTGGCTCGATGGTAGCTAGGAGTGCTGGTAGCGTAGGGCCTGAAGAGAGAGTCTACACAGCCAGACAATCCTGCTGTCAGGATGCCAATGCCTGAGATGATGGGGTGTCCAGGATTGCCAGGTTTATGGATCTTGGGTAGCAGATAGAACACCCCTGCTCAGGGTTCTAGGGGTCTGTCTGTGTGGATTTGCTCTTCTGCTTTTTCAGGAAGTTTCTTGAGCAGATGGTGTAGTTTCTTTTGGTAACTCTCAGTGGGATCAGAGGGTAATTCCACATTCTGCAAGCCATTACCCTCTGTTAGAGTGTATGGTAACACTCATTGTTTCATGTTCTCTGTGTGTATATATATCTCCCTACTGTATTTTCCACTACATGCATCTGATGAAGTGAGCTGTAGCCCACAAAAGCTTATGCTCAAATACATTTGTTAGTCTCTAAGGTGCCACACGTACTCTTATTATTTTTGCAGATACAGACTAACACGGCTGCTACTCTGAAACCTGTCATTATTTAATCTGTATTTCTTTCATCAGATCAATAAAGGTATTTGATTAGTAGGTGGTCGGGAAAGCCTGGGATTAGCACAAATCAATCACACTCTATCTTAATAACAGTTTCTCTTTTTCCTGTTTACACAGACTAGCGTTACATAACCGGGACAGGCCCAAGGCAAACAGTGCTGAACAATAACCCATATTATTATTGGATACTTGGCAAAAGAACATGAGACTTTCCCTGCTGTTTATACTTTATTCATTTTCTTATGACTCAACATTAAAATGTCACTGTCCAGAATCCCAGAACCAAATGAGAATTGCCAGACGGGGTCAGACCCAGGGTTCATCTAGCCCAGTATTGTGTCTCTGACACTGGCTAGCACCAACTGCTTCAAAGGAAGCAACAAGAAATCCCGTAAGAGAATAATCTGGTCACAGGAGTGTTACCTGAACTCAGCTCCCTTTGATCCCCATCATAAGGGGAGCTTCAGTGTTCCCCAGGAGATGTGTGGAGGACATCAGGGAGGGTGAAGAACAGCAGCGCTGGGGCAATACAGAAGAAATTTTACATGTTTAAAGCCATCAGCTCCCTGCTCTCAGAAGTCCCTCGGGGAAAGAACTATGTCCCCTCACTCAGTCTCATTGTTCATAAATTATAAGGCCAGAGGGGATCACTGCCAACATCTAGTATAACAGAGGCCCTAAGACTTCCCTGAACTAATTCCTGTTTTAACCAGAGCAGATCATTTAAACAACATCCAATCTTGATTTTAAAATGGTCAGTGGTTAGTTTTCTGACGGTTAATTACCCTCACCATTAAAACATTTGCAAGTTATTTCCAGACCAAATTGGTTTAGCTTCTATGTCCAGCCATTGGATCTTGTTAGACCTTTGTGTATTAGACTGAAGAGCCCGGTATCAAAATTCTGTTCCTCATTAGGTATTTATAGATTGGGATCAAGTCACTCTTTAGCCGTGTCTTTGTTAAGCTAAACAGATTGTGCTCCTGGAGTCTATGACCTGAAGGCATGTTTTCCAATCCTTTACTCATTCTCATGGTTCTTCTCGCAATCCCTTCCAATTTACCAACATCTCAACTTGTGTTTAGCTGGAGCGTCTCTTCCAGAAAGGCTTCCAGGCTTGCTCTGAAGACATCAAGAATTTGTAGAATCCATCACTTCTCTTGGTAGTTTGTGAGCCATAGTTCAAAACCATAGTCGGAGCTAACATTTGGTGCCTTGTTTCTAATTCAGTTTGTCTGGATTGAACTTGTAGACATGGGTTCTGCGTTACGCCATTCTCCACTGGATTAAATAGCTATTTGGTACCTAATATATTTCCCTGCTGTAAACAGAAAAGTTTTGCCACACTAACTGTTTTGGCATTTCTTAAAGCAGATAAACTCCCTAGTCTAGACACTGTTATATTGGTATAAAAATGCTTGTTCTGGTTCAGAAAGTGAAATAAGCTGTGGTGATATAAGACACTTTTCTCCCTTTATAACTGTGTTCACTTTATGGCTTTTATACGTATAATTATGTTGACAAAGGATCCCAGCCATGACCAACATAGATACTCTTGTTCTTTTTGCGGATACAGACTAAGACGGCTGCTACTCTGAAACCTGTCATAGATATACCAGTAACTCTTTCCAGTATAGAATAGCCCTAAATCTCAAACTGGAAACCATTTTTCCAGACCTCAAACTATTTTTGTGGATTTTTGCACCCTCTCCAATTTTTCAAGATCTTTTTATCCTTTTATTTTCAAGATCCAGGGTATTGGTCTGTTGCCACAACTGCGTGTACAGATTTACCTTAGTTGTAAGCTGAATTGTAAAGAGGGAGTAAAAGTTCGTAGATTGTCACAGTGATCTGTCATCTACATTTGTTTAAGAAAAGTAGTAAGAGGGAGACAGACAGGCTCAATTAGTGGAATCACAATGGGTTTCACTGATCCCACTCAAGAACATTTAAGATTTTGACCTGATGTGAGACTTTGTCTCCTCCTCCCATATGTCCTTTCCCTTCCTTATCTTATTACTTTTCTTAACTATCTCTCTTCTTTTTCGTTCTGTCTAATAAAAGTCTGCCTTAGCCAGCCAAGACTGTATTTTACAACCGCTATAAACTTGTCACTAGAAAGCGGCAGCTAAAACTAACGCCCTGACCCACCCAATGTTGATACAAGTGTGCCAGGTTTCAGAGTAGCTGACAGACCACATGCCGTGCTTGTGTCTTTCAGCAGTGAGATTGCAAATAAAAGTTAACACCACAGACAGAAGCCACATGATTTCTTTTTTCTTTTCTTTTCTTTCCCCTTTTGTGTGAGTTTGTCTTGTTTTGTCTCCTTAGGAAACAGCAGTTGGACTGTAACAAGACCAGTAATACAAACAGCTCCTGCCCCTTTCTGCTTACTTCTCTTTCTCCCTAAAAGACAGTTTTATCATCTTTTACACCGTATAAAAGACAGTCAAATGGGAGACAAGAGGGAGGGCGAGGTTTCCTTCTAAAAAGTGTCTCCCACTAAAGGGAATAAGGAATGTTGTTCATATAAAAGCCTTATTTAATATTTTCCATTTCAGATGCTTTAACTGATTTTCCTTCTTTTCTGTATCTTTAATAAAAATAGAACAAAGTCTAATAGTGGTCTTGCCATGGGACTAAGCAGGCTGGGCCCTCTGTCTACCGAACCCTGAACCTTGGTTAAAACTGTTTAGTTTTGAACAGTGGCTGGGTTATGTTCATACCTTCTCCAGTTGCTGCTCCACCGTTTATACGTCCAATAGCCCTTTTTGCTATGGCAAGACCCAGCAAGCTCATGTTGAGTCACTTGTCTGCTCTGACCTCTATGTCTTTTTCAGAGAACGTGTCTATGCTTCACGTTGTGGGTCTAAATTCTAGGGCAGCAGACATGCCCGTGCTAGCTGTGGCTGAGCTACTGTGCCAGAAACAGTACAGCCACATTAGTGTCAGCAGCACTATGGACTGGGCACGCTCAGTCCGATCCCACCCAAGAAGCCAGGCACATACGCAGAGTGGCTAACACCTCCACTGCCGCGGCCTCACTTTTATTTTTAGTATGCGAGCTCGAGTGGAGCTAGTGGAAGGGTATCTCCTCAAGCTGGAATTTATACCTCCAGTTCAAAGTGTATGTCATGCTGTCTGGAGTGGCTCCTGAGCATGAGTGCCAACCTCAGGGCAGACTGTCCAGGAACAGGGCACAAACTCCAAACTGGATTTCACCAACCAAATAACAAGGATAAATGCCACGAGCACTATAGCAGCTTTAACATGGAGTCACAGATGGCCCCCTTGAGCTCTCCGGTCTACCTTTCCACTCAGGCAAGCTTGTCTTTGTGATAGACGTTTCCTTACACTGAAACTCACAGCAATATTCAGGTTACTCCCAGTCCCAAAGGACCAGTCACTTACCCCCGGTCAATTGTACCCCAGATCTGTCAGTACAGAGAATGTTTGTAGCCAATCTTGTAATGAACTAACTAACTAAGAAAAGACATGAGAGTTATTGACAAGTTAAAGCAGGTAACATGCATGCACAAAGGAGTTACAGTCTTAGATTCCAAGAGATGGAGCACTGCTATAGTGTGCAAGCTTTATATGTCTTTTAGGCCTAACCCAAGCAAGACAGCTGGGAGTGTTTGGCTTATGCTTAGTGATTCTTGCCCTGTTAGAGCCCAAGCAGCAATAAGAATCTAGTTTCTCCTTGCCAGGGATTTTTATCCCCTTCTCCCCAGAGTCTAAGTTGATGGGATGAGTTCATGCCCAGGTGTCCTCTTCAGCCAACTATTTTAGGCTTCTTCAGTGCAAGTTATTTGGGCCTGCTGATTTAAACATGTTTATCCCTACTCGACAGTGTTTAACATCCTCCTTAGTTACTAAGGACTAGAGCTACAAAGGGATTTAGGCACCTACCTGCCACTTTAGGTGCCTAAATCCAGCTTTTAGATCCTCAAAACTCCTGTGCACCTGCTATCCAGCCCTGTAGGTGTCTAAATTCTGCTGGAGAACATGCACAAAACCATCTAAGTCCCAACACCACTGAACTACTCAGCACCATAGCTGACAACGAAGCCCTATGAGATTCCCATCCTAGGCATTCCTCCAGCTATCTTGTCTGCAGGGTCCAATCTGGTAGCTGTCCTCTTCCATGTGTCTTCTACAAGGCAGTGGTCCTGTGGGAAAAATACTATGTGATTATGTAATTACAGACTGTACAATAATGCATACGGGGGCAAATTAAGTTTCCATGTGATATAAGTAAATAGAGTGATTAGCGCAGAGGGACTGGACCCTGGGTCTCCCATCTACTAGGTAAGTACCCTAGTCACCAACCTATATAGCCATTTTCATATTTTACTCTCACTGGCCCAATGACTCTACGTTTTTAATCCACAGAGGAACAGTTTCAGTGGGAGAGACTGAGGCAGCCCTACATCAGACTATCCCATTGGTCAATGGTTCGTGCACTCTTCTGAGAGGTGGGAGACCTCTCTTCAAATCCTTTCTCCCCACCAGGTAGAGTGGCGACCTGGACCGGGGTCTCCCAAATCCCAGTCAAGCGCGCTAGCCACTGGGCTAAAAGTTAGATGTTGGGCACCACAAACACCTCCTCCACTGATTATTTTGTGTTGAGTAGGGCAGTTGTGTAACTGGGATATAGACATTACAGGTAGGATTAATACACGTAGCAACTCACAAGCATTTCATAGGCTAACACTAAATACCCTGTAATAAATCCAATACCCATCTTAACCATACTAACAGAAAGGTGAGATGGTCTGGTTTCCAGCAATGAATTTGTCAGTTCTCGGCCGAGGCCTAAAGCCTTGGCAAGAGCTGGAACCTGGTCAGCCAGCGTCTTTTGGGATATGTCTATACTGCAGTCTGCTGTGTGACAGAACAACAATATGAGTGGGTCCCCAGTGTGCTTATAGAGCCTGCACTGAAGCCTCTGCCACCACATATGCAATGCCATTTTCAGCCGTAGTAAAGCTGGCATGGGTATGGGTACCTAAGCTGTAGTCACACACATAGGTAATTTACAAGAGTGCTGGAGCCAGAAATCTGTGCATAGTGCTGATATGCCATCAACAACTGAGTCTAACTGATACTTTGTAGACCCAAGATCAAACTAATTTTGGGGTTTTGAGCTTGATATTGGTATTGGACACTTGATGTCACAGAGGATATTCCAGAGAAGTAAAATTAATGTAGATTCTTGCCCCACATTTCTTCTCTACTTCTCAGCAAAAAATAAGCGTGATAAGAATCCTGACATTTTAACAGCAGGTTCTTTTGGGAGGAAGTTGAGTATTAGGAATTCCTTGAACAAACAACCTGAAACTTACACCACAAACTCTATCACAGACCCTGGACTGGCAAATCAACTTTCAGGCCAATCATTCTGCCAATATTGATTTTATGACTGATTGAAAATTCAGCTATAAACAAACACTGGGTTGCAAAACTTAATTCTGCTTTGGCTACTCGCTGCTCATTATTTGTTCTTCTCTTCAAAAGAAAGCTCCTGTGCAATGCTCTGTTCAGCTTTAGAAAAACGGAGGTGATCCTTCTCTAGTAAAACACATTTCAGCTTATTGGCTTTTACTTTTTGATTTGCTTAATTTTTCATAAGTTCCTATGTAATGATGCAAAAACTCAGAAGGAAGGTGTAAATGCACTGGCATGTATTTGTTTTTTGCTAAAATTAGTGCATTTCACAGTTTATGCTTTTAGTTATGCGGTTTGCCCTCAAAATGTCAATTTAAATGTTTAAGAATAAGTTAAAATGTCTGTGCTGGTTTGTAGAAACATGGGAGTTGCCATACTGGACTGGATTCAAGGTCCATGTAGTCCTTGGCCCTGTCTCTGACAGAGACCATAAACAAATGCTTCAGAGGAAGGAACAAGAAGCCTTGCAGTAGGCAGGTCTGAGTGCAGCTGGATGGAAAATGGAATTTCCATTCCATGAGAAATTCTGACATTTTGAAACTTGTTTGCATTCTGAATTGGAGCATAACGTGGAGATTTCTAAAGTGCTTCTGGAACAGAAATTCTGAAAAAACTCTATTTGGAAATACCAAAACTTTTTTTCATAATTTGCAATTGTTTCATTTAGATAATGTCAAAATATTGTAATACAAAATATCCACTCTAACATATATTAAATAAAATATATTGACAGTGTTAGGATAGAGATATTCAGGCCTGTCTGCAAAGGTCTATACTTTAAGAATTTAGGTGTATTCTTATCACTTAGCTAGTTATAGAGGTATGAAAGAAAGAATGAAAATCACTGTCTGTGTAATGGCCTTCTCTTACTGTGACAGGCTAAGGCCTTCAGCTAAGATGTAGTTAGGCAGCCATAAGCTGGGAAGTGTGTGGTCACATCCTCACATTCCAAACTAGTCACATTGAAATAAGGTGCTATTGGGCTATTAGGAATACAATCCTGTCCTGATATTCCTATCACCTCCAGAGAAAGGGAAGAGCCTAGAAGATGTAAAAGGAAACTTAGTTTGATAGCATCCTGTCTGGCAAGAACTCACTTATCAATAGACACAGCTGGAAAACCCTTATGTCTGTATAGATGTAGTTGTGAAATCCTCACTTCTGTATTGTTTTGTATGTTTATTTGCATGGTCTCTGTCTGGTTCTGTAATTGTTTCTGTCTGCTGTATAATTAATTTTGTTAGGTGTAAACCAATGAAGGTGGTGGAATATAATTGGTTAAATAACCATGTTACAATATGTTAGGATTGGTTAGTTAAATTTCAGTAAAATGATTGGTTAAGGAATAGCTAAGCAAAACTCAGGTTTTACTATATAGTCTGCAGTCAATCAGGAAGTAAGGGGGGAGGGAATGGGAACAGGGACTGTGGGGAATTGGGATCATGTTTTGCTAAAGGGGGAAATGGGAACAGGGACACAGGCAAGGCTCTGTGGTGTCAGAGCTGGGAAGGGGGACACTAAGGAAGGAAACTGGAATCATGCTTGCTGGAAGTTCATCCCAATAAACATCGAATTGTTTGCACCTTTGGACTTCAGGTATTGTTGCTCTCTGTTCATGTGAGAAGGACCAGGGAAGTGAGAGGGTGAAGGAATAAGCCCCCTAACATCTTGGTGCCATGACTCGGATGCATCACATCAGATAGGTGAGTGGCAGCCTGTAAGTCCCCCTCCCCAACAGTCCGCGCAGCTGCTTGGAGGGGGTATAGTGAACTCTCATGATGGTAGTTGCGGGTTCTGGCAAGCCAGGGTAAAGGATCTTTTTTTTGGATAAATGGATAAGGAAGAACCAGGGCCCATACCAGGTGCAGGGGTCAGCCTGGGATGAGATTAAAAAGGAAATGGAGGAAGTGTTAGGGGACCCAGAGGAATGGGGGGTGGCTGAGGAGCCCACCCTCCTTTGGTATATGGGTAGTGGAAGAAGGTCCCTGCCCATGGGGACTGGATGCCTTCCAGGGAAAGGAGGCACTTCAGTCCGCTTGTAAGAGGTTTAAAGTAAGGGCAGCATTATGGGAAGCTGCCAGTAATCTTTCAAGTTTGGTGCTGTTTCAGCACGGGCTGCTGAAGTGTTGTAAATTAGTTAGGGTATTTAAAGATGATTTGGCACAACAGGGTTTAGACTTAGAAGCAGAGTTAACAGACACCTTTAGAGACAGGAGCTGGGACTTGGTCCTGGGGGAGTGGAGAAAAAAAAAAAGAAGAGGTTTCAAAGTGAAAAATGATGGGGTTTGCAGGAGCAGGTAACAATACCTACTCTTCTCCCAGAGCCAGGATGAGAGCCTGGGGGTGAGGGTTCCCAGCTGTTTCAAGCTGGGGCTCCTACTCTTGGTTCAGAGCTAACTATATCCTTTCCTCCTTCTTTTCCTCAGTTTACTTAATTTGCTGCTGGTAGCCTGTTCTTTAAACTGACCTAACAGGCTTAATTGGTTTCTTTCCATCTCTTTCCCCTCCTCTCCCCCTGCCTTTCCACACCTTTGTTTTTCTGAAGTCTTAATAGAGGGTACTTTGAATACTTATGTGAAATGTTTTTGGGTTTGTTTGTTTTGTTTGGGACAAAGTATGACAGAGGTCTGCTGTATTCCACTGGAATTTTTGAAGTAAAAGATCCATGGGCAAATGTTTTACTGCCTTTTAAACAGTCTCAAGGTAAAGACAGCACAGGTTAAGGCAGCTGTGTGGCAATAATTGCACTTAGTGGCTGAGCTGTTAAAGACAAAGTGCACTACCTTAAATAACTAAATGTAGGAGTAAGTAATTTCAAGAAGTAAGTTAAAAGTTACAAATACCTTTTGCAAAAATTAATAATACAGGGTTTGGAGGAAAGTAAACATCTGGAAGTTGTGAAAATGGTACAGGTAACAGTTGTGAATATGTTAAAGGTAAGAGTTGTGGTATTACAAGAAAAAAGTTTTTGGTTTCGTAATAAAACCCAGTTATATAAATGTAACTGTGTGTGCAACTCTGTGCAGTCACATTGCATGGAAGCTTGGTAATTAAATTATACCAAGGGGTCAGGTAGAGTGGCTACTATCACCACTCTGCTTCTGTCCCCAGAAACCTTTACAGCTATTTTGAGGGAGAATGGGCTCTCTTCGCACAGAAATGGTCTATAGGGACTGATGCAGGCAGCAGGTGGAGGATTAATCTAATCAAAATTATTTAACTATTGGGTAATGTAATCAAAATCACTAAAGGAGTGTCAGGGGTTTCTACTGGAACTTGACTGCCCCTGGCTGTCTCTGGTTGTACAAGATGGAAGTGTAATCAGGGTACAGTTGTGTAAAAAGAGTAATCACAGTGCAAGGGATGTTAGACAAAATAGAATTGTGTGTGCACAGGAAAAGGAAAAGGGGAGGAATGATGGGAACACTGAGCCTTGGGGTGGCTTTGGGGATCCGACTGTCACTTTGAGGGTGCATGAAAACTCTGGGCATGGGGAAGGCAGTCACACCTTGTGTAAAATTAATATGGCTGTTATAATGGAGGTTAAACTATTTACCAGGACATGTGCAGTGTATATTGGAGAAAGGGTAAAATAAATGCAGACAAAACATGGTACTTAATTAAAATCCTGTTAGGGCTCCAAAAGGAGCCATAGTAGATTGTGCTTTCTTTTTCAGATCTTTGGAGCCAGTGTTTTGGAGCAGGAGATGAAAGTGAAAAGTAATCACAACTCTGGTGCAAGTGGAATGTGTCCTTTTAAAACAGTCTCTGAGCTGCTGATAGCTTTGGATCCAGAGGCAAGCCAAGAAAGCCTCTGTGTGGATGCAAATTACCTAGCTGATGGGGGAAGAAGGAAACTGCCCTTTGTAGCACAAAGAACCTGAGAAAAATGAATACATATGGTCAGCTAACAAGTACTAGAAGACTCAAATTATGTCCCTCCAGAAAAGGGAGGTGAAAAAACAAGTCAAGCCTGAAAATAAGGGGAACAGGTTAACCCTAAGGGATGTAGGGGTGTGTGTGTGTGTGTACAGATCAGAAATCTGAAGTTGTCTCTCAGCTATTATCTGAAAATAAACGTAAAGCTTGGTACAGCAAAGAAACTATTGTAAACCTGGTCTGTTGTACAAGAGGGGAAAATGAGGCACACCACCTCATAAATTTCATAAACGACCGGTGAGTGGGGTAATTCACTAGCCTGACTATAGAACAAAATAAGGACAGCCTGGAGGTAATTCTTCTGTTTTTCCTGCTATTAGCAAGGAAATTTGTAAAAGGAATTGGTATTATTATTAAGCAATAATCTGTCCCCACTAGGGGGGTGGAAATTGTTTCTTTTGTTTTTCAGACACTCTACAAGCACGCTGGCGCCAGCGGAAGAATAACCCATAATACCATGGATCTATGTTTTGTGTTGTTTGTCTGTAGTGTTTGTCTTGTTGCTAGCATGACAGGGTGGGGGAATGGCTTCAAAAGGCTGACCTGTGGGGAGAGGGAGATGTGTATGGGAATGCAAAATGCTCAGCTAGAAGGCCAGCACCTGTGTAATGGCTACTATGGTGCCTGGAAATAGAACGGCAACTAAGGTGGGCCCCACAAGCCTTATGGGAAAAAATGAGAAGGGGAGGAGCTCACTGAGAATCAATGAAGGGGTGTAAAAAATGGGTGTAAATCAAACAAAATGCTTGGCTGTGCCTCTCTCCTATGACTATAGAGGAGCAGGATCTATGGCCTATGGCAAGGGGTGGACAATTGGGTGTATTGTGTATGAGGTGTTTTGCTAAAAATGTACATATTACTGAGGGCACAATTACACCAACCCCAACCAAACTACACACATCTACATGCTGCTATCTGGACTTTGGTGCACAAATGGATCTGTAAATCTTATTGCTGTGAATAATCAAACCAGGGCCTACTGCCTGATTCCATACGAAGTGGTTAAGTTGGTTTGGACAATAACCCATTTCTCTGTGGACATTCAATGGACTAATAATATGGACAAAAGCACGTAAAACCTGCAGGGGCAGCTTGTTGTAACTGCCAGCAACTGGACACATTAAGATCTTAACCCTGTCGAAGGAGGAGAGGCAGTGTTTTGATCGTGGCTCGGACGTGGGACTATATTGCAGTGGTCAGGACTCGGTGTTGCTGTGCATTGTATATTATTAACAGGACTTGTGTTACGCTGCATATGGAGATAACCTATAAATAATGTAGTAAGCCCGCTCCACCCCGCAGTGTGCAGGACAACCCGGACCCAACCTTCTCAGGCCCAATATAATGGGAAGTCTGGGACACTAATTGGAACAGGGGTGGTACGCCCATATGAGAGAAGGTGCAGGGCACTGTACTACGCAAGGGGCAGTGGAACAAATGGAATATCGACACCTTCCACCTTGGTGCCTGGCCCTATCAGGAAATGTGTCGCCATATGTCATATGCTTTTCCAGGGATACCTGGGCAGGAGGATCCCAAAAGAAAAAGGAAAAAAGGGGTGGAGTGTTAGGATATAGATATTCAGGCCTGTCTGCAAAGGCCTATACTTTAAGAATTTAGGTGCATTCTTATCACTTAGCTAGTTATAGAGGTAGAAAAGAAAGAATCAGAGATCACTGTCTGTGTAATGGCCTTCTCTTACTGTGACAGGCTAAGGCCTTCAGCTAAGATGTAGTTAGGCAGCCATAAGCTGGGAAGTGTGTGGTCACATCCTCACATTCCAAACTAGTCACATTGAAATAAGGTGCTATTGGGCTATTAGGAATACTCCGTCCTGATATTCCTATCCAACCTCCAGAGAAAGGAAAGAGCCTAGCAGAATGTAAAAGGAAACTGAATTGATCGCATTACCTTTCTGGCAAGAAACTCACTTATCAATAGACACAGCCGGAGAAACCCTTAATGTCTGTATAGATGTAGTTGTTGACTCCTTACTTCGTATTGTTTTGTATTGTTTTTTGCAGGTCTCTGGGTTTCTGTAATTGTTTTCTTCTGACTGTATAATAATATTTGTTTGGGTAACATTAAAGGTGGTGGTATAATTTGGTTTAAATACCATGTTACAATATGTTAGGATTGGTTTAGTTAAAATGTCCAGTAAATGATGGTTAAGGAATGCTAAAGCAAAACTCAGGTTTACCTATATTAGTCTGAGTCAATCAGGAAGTAAGGGGGTGGGGGAGAAATGGGAACAGAGACTGGGGATGGGGGAATTGGGATCATGTTTTGCTAAAGGCGGGAATGGGAGCAGGGGATGGGAACAGGAACAGGGACACAGGCAAGGCTTTGTGGTGTCAGAGCTGGGAAGGGAGACACTAAGGAAGGAAACTGGAATCATGCTTGCTGGAAGTTCACCCCAATAAACACCGAATTGTTTGCGCCTTTGGACTTCAGATATTGTTGCTCTCTGTTCATGCGAGGGAAGTGAGAGGGTGAAGGAATAAGCCCCCTAACAGACATTAATATTCTAATAAATCAAATTGTAAAGTTAAAATGACATACTTTTACCTTACTACAATTAAATGTTTCAACATTATCAAATTGAGACAAGAAAACAGAAAAGATTAATTTTGACATTTTTCTGGAAACAGTATAGTCAAAAATCAACACATTTCCAGAAATCATTTTAGTTTTGATGAAATTGTATTTTTAAGTGGAAAATATCTTATCATCTAATTATGAGATAATCTTCCCCCCATGAAATCCTCATTCTAATCCTAATAATTAGAGATTGGTTTAAACCATGAAGCATAAGGTTTTATATCCCTACCAACATTTTTGTAGTGTTAACTATTGTAACTCATAATAATTATATTTCATCAGAAAAAACTGGGCCTCATCTAAGAACACCTTACTAAATGCCCCCAAAGCCACCAACTCATAATAAAGATACAAGACCATGCAGATAAAACACCAGCCTGATTTAGAGGGAAAGTGAAGGCAGCAGTAATAATCAAATAAATAAATAAATAAATGGAAGAAAGAAGAAGTTGAGGATAATTAATATAAATCAAAAGTTAGGAACTGTAGAAAATTGATAAGGGAAGCAAAGGGACACCAGGAGAAAGCTATTTCCAGAGCAGCTGAGGACAATAAGGCAGAGTTTTTGTTTAAACTATATAAGGAACAAAAAGAATCCTGACAATGGTATTGGTCCATTATTAGATGGAAATCATAGAATTATCAATAATAATGCAGAAAAGGCAGAATTATTCAATAAATATGTCTGTTCTATATTTGGGGGAAAACTGTGATCATATGATGATTACTCCTGGGGGGATTCTGTGCCATAAAATTCAAAATTCTGTGCCCAAAATTTCAAAATTCTGCACCAAAAAATTTCAAAATTCTGCATACTATATTTGTCAAAATAATACAGTATAATCACACCAGTTTCAATTGTTCTGGTAATTTATTTAAACTACAGTACAGAAAAAAATCACAATAGCTATTCAGCATTTCCTAAACACATCAAAGTTAAGTTGCAAGCACAGTTATAATCCTGGATTTTCATTTAAATTTCATTACAGAAAACCAAACAGAAAAAAAAAGTAGAATGTCATTTTAAATTGCTGAGACTTTCACACATGAAACTCATACAGTTATTCTAATCGTTGTCCTGGACCTGGCTGGGCACTTTGGGAAGTGCTTGGTTCTGACTGTCCTGACATTTTATTGACTGCTCGGTAAATGTTTTATTTGCCCTCAAAGTCTTATTTTTTAATGGGTAAGTAAAATAAATCCTGAGCTTTAATCTAACCCCATTGTGCCACTTTGGCACAGGAAAAAAGTGAAAGCACCTAGACCTTCCTAGCTGAGGATTTATATCCTATCTTCCTAGCTGTCATTTATAATAAGGCTCTTTTGCCTCACTCTGGCAATGAAGGGGCTTTAAAACTTTCACAGGTTTTATGCTCCTGGGGGAATTGACGGAGAATGGAGACAGTTAGATAACAATAGGAACATTAGCAATGTTACTATGTAGGCAGGCTGCTGCATTTCTACTTCAGAGAATAAGCTCAATTAACCATCAACAGCAACTTTAACAACATCACTACATAGTCAAGCTGCTACATTTGTGCCTCAGAAAATGAGACTAATTAACTCAGGCAGTCTGCTACATTTCTGCCTCTAGCCCGCCTTGTGCATAATAAAAAGCCCTACCCTCATACGCCAGTGAGCTGCAGCCTCAAGAGAGAGGGACAGAATCTCTCACTCTCTCACTTGTTGTCACACACGTATTCCCAGCCCTGCCCACCCTCCCGACAGTGATCACTCACTCAGGCACACACGCCCAATCCCCCTCCCTCATCCCTGAGGCTGATCCAGGCACACTGGAACACATGCGCTGCCTGAACTGCTGAGGAAGAGGCGCATGTCCTCCAACATTTTTTTTTTTTTGCATTTTTCTGTGCTGGGGAACAGAAAAATGCAAGCTATATGAGGGGCATAGAATTCTGTCAGGAGTAGATGATAACATTCTTTCCATTGCATTAGTAGCTCTGGAGGATGTTAAACAGAAGCTACTCAATTTAGACTTTTTAAAATTGGCAGATCCAGATAACTTGCATCCAAGAGTTTTAAAAGAGCTGGCTAAGGTGTTAGTTGATTTTCAAAATATCTTGGAGCACTGGGGAAGTTCCAGAAGAGTGGAAGAAAGCTAATATGCCAATTTGTGAAAAGGTCATTGGAATGACCTGGATAATTATGAGCCTGTCAGCCTGACATTAAACCCGGGCAACATAATGGAGCAACTCATATAGGACTTGATTAATAAAGAATTAAAGGAGGGTAATGCAATTAATGCAAATCAGCATGGGTTTATGGAAGATACATCCTGTCAAACGAACCTGATACCGACCAGACTGGAATTTACGGATGCAAGACTTCTTCAACAGTGACAAAAGACAGGAATATGATACACTTAAAAGCTAAAAAGGCCCGCTCATTTCCCAGAGTCACTATCTTTGATAACAGAACGTCAATGATTGCATTGGCTACTTGGATCACAGAAGCCCCTGTTACTGAAATATCGGGTCTGCCTAGCTGAGAGCCAATAACAGCCTGACAGGGATAAGGAAAAGATGCTTTATTCTGCAGAAGAAAGGAGAGCCTTGTACCTTGGTACAAAAAAACTTTACTTAATACAAAAATCAAGAATTTTTTATACACACTCACGCACAGGCTTCGGTCGTGCTAGCATTTGATTGGTGGTTAACAAACCCTGCACTTCTGCAACCTGCTCAGCAAAAACTGGCTAAGAACCAGCTTCAATTGCCTCAAAACTGATAAGGGGAGACAGTTCAAAAGTTCAGGGTACTGTGTCCGTGAGGCTTTTGCTTCTCCCTACTAGCTGTTAAGGGAGGGTATCAGTGACTTTCATAGTCCCCCCTTCGGGCCTGACAATCTGGGTTGTCAGATTGTTAGGCCCGTTACGTAATTTGCGATTAAGCTGGAGGGATAGATACTGGTTTTTTTCTATGGGCAGCAGAGTTTTTAGTTATAGCATTATAGAGATATTTTGTACATTGCATTATTATTTAAATAATATATAAGAAAAAACAGAAAGAAAATAATTTATTTAATAATTGTATGGAAGAGGCTAGTAAACTATGATTTAAGGTTTGGGAGGAGGTTTTTAAAACTAAAGGTGTGATTAAGAGACACAGCATGGAAAATAGCAGCATTTTTAATAGCTTGTAAATTTTTTTTAATTAAACTAGAGTGATTAATATAAAAATAGCATTTTTTTGATGCGAGCACAAGCTTTTTTTAATTTAGCATTTATGGCATTTAGCGTATGTTTATTTTGCAAAGTTATTTTTGCTATTTTGTTAATTTGTTGTTGCAATTTTTGGAAAGTTTTTATTGATGCATTAGTTGTTTTTTTAAGCTTTGTAGAAATATTTATAATTTTTTTTTGAGCTTAGCTATTTTTAACCCAGGAATGAGTGCACGGACAAAAGAGTGGAATTTTGTTTGTTTGATAATTAAGGGATTGGGGCACTGACTATAAACTAGTTAGGTATATTAGGTGGTTTAATTTTTTAAATGTTTTGGTGAATAATTTAGTTTTATATGTATTTTTTTTATGGATTTGTTAGGATTTGGTATGTGGGAGCTTATACCCCCCTAACCAGTTTAAATGCTTGGAAGGAGCACTGTGAATGTTTACATTTTTATTTAGAAAGTGTTTAAATATGTTTTTATGACTACAGATTAGATGGTATTTTTGATGTGTTTGTAAGGGCAGTGGGCTAAGTTTGGTGCTTAAGATTATTTTGAATGGTTATTAGCTGGTTATTTAGGAAATTTTGAATTTTTAAATATATTAGATTTTACTGCAATGTTTTTTTAGTTTTAGTGATATTTAATATTTTTTTTGGTGTAGTATATTTGTTATTTAACTATTTTTGATCTTTTTAAAAGGTATTAACATTAATAGTTTAGGAGGGAGTGTATTACAGGGTAATGGGGGAGATGGCAGGGGCAATAAGGTGCTTTTGGTATTTGTTATTTAAAATTTAATTAGGGAGAGCAATACATGCTGAAGGATTTATTTAGAACACAGGGCGCAGCTTGTAGAACAAACCATAAAATTTAATTAATATTATATTTTTAAGCATGGGTTTTATAAATTCTTTTTTGCCAGTGTATAATTTTTTGTTTTTTTTATTAGGATTAGTTTTTAATATTTTTTTAGTTAGGAATTGTTGGATTTTGGCAATTTTAGTGGAGTGAGTGTTTTTTGTTTTTTTTTTTTGAAATAGTTGTGGTCTAGCATTTTATAGGGGAGAGGTTACCAGCATATTATTTTGTAATGGTTTTGATTTTTTTAGAAAAATTTAAAGGCACCGTAGGTGTGTTAGTGGATAAGGGAGAGGTTATTAGCATTTTATTTTAAGTTGAATAAAATAAGTATTTGTGTTTAATTTTTTTGTTTGATTTTAAATTAGATTATGTTATGAAAATATTAAACACAACAATTTTGGCTATGAGACAAACATTCTAAAACATAACATAGAACACAAAATATAATTTTTATTGTGCCAGTAAATGCATGGTACGTTAAATGCTGTTTAGGTGGCATTAGTTTTTTTTGATTATTTGAAAGACAAAAAAAACAGAGGTTTACTTTTTTGGGCAGTTAATTATTGCTTAAAATATACAAATACTTTTGTTGATTTTAGGCAAAACAAAGGAATTACCCTATTTTTTTTTGTATTTGTTTTATAGGCAGCTTAGGTTTTAGGATGTTCCCAGCTGTTTTTTTTCACCTGTTCACACGTCCTTTGTTTTCCCTCCCTACTTTATGACTCTGTTTACTGCTTACATGCAAATTAAGGCAACCACACATTCCTTTGTTTAGGACAGACCTCTTTGCCCACTTCTGTTTGGGCAGGCTGTGAGGTTTGGAACATACATTAATAATATCCTACAGGGGAATCTTATAACTTCACATACAATGTTGTCGCATATTTTATCAGGAAAATACTGACCAGCAAATTGTGAGTTTTCAAATTATATCTTAATAGGCAGATGTTGTACAAAGATGATGACAATAGTGTGTAGGGTGTGAATACTGGGGTGTATTCTGTCACATACAGTAAAAGATGTGTTACAGTTCTCATGTTCTAGAAACTATGCAGCAATAACTTGTGGAATATGTCACAATTTATCAATTAATATCTGAAGATGACAAGTAATTATGTCTTGAGCAATGCTATGACTGCTCTCACATTCTGGGGTGCAATCCAGAGCAATGAGAAGTTGTCTCACCCACTGCCCTGCACCAATGGCTTACTGACAGAGTGCCCAACCTGGGCATCTCACAAACAGCATGCAGCTCACATGGTGGGTGTCTGCATATAGCTGCAGTCTGGACTCAGTAGCTCTGACCACAGCAGCCTGTCAGCTACAAACCAGTGCCACTCTGGCTTCTGCCAGCCTTGGGCACTACCTGCAGAGTGAGCCCAACACAGTCCAGTACTAGACTTTCCCCACAAACGTGTTCTGCACTGTCCAGCCCTCTCCTGGACAGTTCAGATATTAGAGGTCCATTGCCTCTGTAAGGGGTCAATGCAGAGGTGATGGAGGGTGAGGGGTCCACATGCCCTACCCCCAATTTCTACCAGGGAGGGTTCACATCAGAATGTGACCAGCAGCAGCCTTTTGGCACTATGCATGCAGGAAGGGATGGGAGGTGCTGCCAGCCACAGGAGGAAGAGGGGAAAGGGATCCCATGTCTTTGCAGACCTCATCCCTTACTCCCCTCCCCCCAGTGGGTGGAAGCAGCTCCCATCTCTTCCTGCCTGTAGCGAGGCGGCCTGGCTCCCAGTCGTGCCCGAGAGGGGTGTGCCAGAACAGATGCTGAAGTGGGCGGAGCCACTGCCGCCTGTCCCCGCCCCCCGGAAGTCAAGGGGCAGGACAGGAAGTATAAAGGCCCGGCCCCAGAGCTCAGTTGACCGCTGGCCGCCGGAGAGGACAGATGCTGGAGCCTTAGCTCCTGCTGGGCCGAGCCTGCCCCATGCTCGCTGCCGAGGATAAGGACCTGGCCGACCTGCCCGTGCTCGCTTGCCCCAGGGACAGCCGAGCCAGGCCCATGCCTCGCTGGCCCCGAGGAGGAATACAGCCGGGCCGGCCCCAAATGCTCGCTGCCCCGAGTAGACCAGCGGGCCTGCCCGTGCTCGCGCCGCGGAGGGGACCGGCGCCGAGCAGGCGGCCGTCCCGTTCTCGCTGCCCTGAGGACCAGCCGGGCCCTGCCCCGCGCACATCGCCTGGGGTTAGGCACGCCAGATGCCCCGAGGAGGACTGGCCGAGCCGGCCCCGTGCTCGCTGCCCGCCCACCCCGAGGAGGCCAGCCGGCTGCCCCATTGCTCGCGCCTCGCCGAAGACCGGCGGCCGAGCCGGCCGCCGCTCGCTGCCCGAGGAGGACCAGCCGGCCTGCCCCACGTGCTCGCTGACTAGCCTTCGGATGCTGAAAATAATTTTGAGCTTTTGTCTCGCCAAGGAGGAACCCAGCCGGGCCAGCCCCGTGCCTCGCTGCCCGAGGAGGACCGGCCGAGCCAGCCCCGTGCTCGCTGCCCCGAGGGGGACCGGCCGAGCCAGCCCCGTGCTCGCTGCCCCGAGGGGGACCGGCCGAGCCTTCCGCTCACCCAGTATCCTGAGGAGCCGCCTGAACTTCCCCGCGCCCGGTATCCCGAGGACCAGCTCCGCTTACCCAGTGCTCAGTATCCTGAGGAGCCCATGGTGTGGGACGTTGCGGAAGACGCCAGTGATCCACAGGTACCAACGAGGGGGAGATTGGAAGTGGCCTGGGGGTAGTCAACCCTAGTCTGGCTGCGGGACACCCCGAACCAATGTCAGTGTGTTGCGGCCAGGATCCCCACTGACCCAGCAGCAGACTGCCTGCCGCTGTTAGGGCCCCGGGCTGGGACGCAGTGGAGTGGGAGGGCCTGCGTTCTCCCTGCCACCCTTCCAGAGGTGGCAGACTTCCCCTCTCGCTGGCCTGAGAAGGGCCTGAGCCCTGAACTGCTTGTTGCCCTGCCCTGCCCAAGGGCTGGGGCCTATATACTGTTTGTTTGCTCAGCCCTGTCTGAGGGCCTGAGCTCCTGACGGTTTCGTGCCTCACCAGGCTAATTCGACAGACCACCCAACTCGTGTAGCGAGGCGGCCTGGCTCCCAGCCACGCCTGAGAGTGCCGAGCCCCCGCACCAGACCCTTAAACTGCCCATACAGTGCAAAAGGCAGCCAACGCCACCAAGCTGCTGCTGGCCACTGACATAACCCAGCTGCCTTCTGTACCCTAACAGTGAGGGCTGAAAGTGATTCAGCCCTAAGGAGGCATTGGACACTAGATTTCCAGGAAACCTGACTGCAGGGGCTTCAGCGGCCAGAGGTGGCTCAGCATGGGAGGGCACCTGTGGGATAGAGCAGCTCTGTGCTCCCTGATGCCAGGACTAAGCCCCTGCCCAGAGGGCTGCTGTGGGGCCTGCAAATTGGGCTGGAAATCGCTTCCCCTCCCTACTCCAGTGCTTATCTGAGTGGCTGCCCCGCGCTGGTGTACTGTCCACCTGGTGCTGTGCGGGGCTCTGGGTGGCTTTGGCACATGTAGGGCTTGGCTCCTCCTGGGCAGAGCCCCATGCAGGAGAGTCAATTGCCAGTCAGCTTTGATGACAGCTGCCTAGAGACATCATCTTGTCTTTGAGAAACAGGTTTACCCTTCCTCAGGCTTGACTGGTAAACACATTTCTGTCATAATTTCAGTTAACTTTCATAACTGTACATATAACATTGCTACACACGTTTCACCATGATATTATTGACCAAGAGCTCATTAGTTTTCAAATGATACCTGGAAAGGTATATTTAGTACAGAGATTATTTCAATAGTGTGCATTCGGTCACAGCCGCAAGTCACCGTAGTAACTCACCGACATAAATGCTAATGAAAGTGAGAGGAACTAAGGAGTTAGCCTATGAAAAGCAAGGCACCCTGAAATTAGCAGCATGTGGAAGTACAGATAAGGAAAAGGGCTGAAATCATTATTTATAAGGTACAGGGGGAGTCAGTGTAACACACTATACAGCCTGCATGTTTTGGGGGAAAGGGAAGCCAAGATGGTAACCACTGGTGATGAGGATGACGATGATGATAATGAGAATAATAGCTGACACCTCAGGGTCCCTACCCAGAAATGTAAGTGATGCTGTGAAACCTCTTTCTTTTCTGCTCTGTTGTATTGGTTTTGATATTGTTTATCTGCTTAGTAAGATTCTTAATAAAAGGAAAGTTGAGAACTTTTAAGTACTTCAGTTGTAGTCATTGTTCCTCGAGTGCCCCTAGAGTCTCCAAACCTAACGGTATTTCTGATGATGATTCACTCCCTGCTAATCCCGATACTGTCGTATCTCTTAGCCCAGGCGACTGTGATCTAATGTAAAACCAATGTTATATTACTCCAGACATTAATAAGGCGACATTGGTCTGTAAGAGGCTCCCCCGTGTTGGTGTAGTGTCCACCTGGTGCCCCAGGTCACTCCTACAGTCTTTTTTAAATATAGGGACAACATTTGCTACCTTCCTACCCTCCTGTATAGTACATGTTTTCAATGCAAGATTAAATTAATTTTTTAGCAGCTCAACCACTTCACTCTTAAGCCTCCTTGGGATTTATTTCTTTTTAAATTATTAATTTATTCAGTGCCCTCTTCTGACACCTCAATTTCTGATGGGCGTCCATATTTATACTGATAATATAAAGAAGTGAGATGGTCAGCGATAGATATCGCCCCAACATCCTCTGAAGTGAAGACTGATGCAA
The DNA here is from genome assembly GCF_003597395.2 of Chelonoidis abingdonii. Classification (NCBI taxonomy): domain Eukaryota; kingdom Metazoa; phylum Chordata; order Testudines; family Testudinidae; genus Chelonoidis; species Chelonoidis abingdonii. The sequence continues at coordinate 2,454,021 of NC_133788.1, read as the reverse complement.
AGAAAGCATTTAGACCCAGATGCTAAAAGTATTACGGTGCCCTACTTCTATTGATTTCAGTGGGAGTTAGGCACTGCACCTAAACATCTTTGAATAACTGCATTTATCTTCTTAGCTATGTCTTTACCTTTTTCTTAATGGCTCCCTTTAGCCCCTGGCAATCCACGGATTGATTCACACTCCTCCTGTTTCTGAGATACTTAACGAATCTCGTTAGTTGTTTTTTAGCTTTTAGCTACCTGCTCTTCAGAATCCAGCTTACACCTCCCAATTTCCCTCTTCCATATTAACTGCTGTTTATTAGCTTCAATGGGGATAGATTTCCAGATTCCAAAGGATTTTTGATTGGCTTAGATAACCAATAAATAGCAAGCTTGGGTCAAGAGGTTATCTTCTGCCTTCCTCGGTTCTTTTTTGTTTGCACGAGACTCTTTTATTGTTTCTTTAATACATAAGGCCATGATTTCCTTTACTTTGTGACCATAGGCACTTCCTGAGCAGCTTCCTCATTTTGTTCAAATATCCTTTGCAAAGTTTAGTGAAACTGACAGTTTTTGGCTGTTGAACCTATTTATTGAACTTTGGTTATGGTCAGTATTACTGAATGGCTCACCTCCTGTTAATTATTTAATTCTTGAATTTTCTCTGTGAATGTGCAGTCAGGTTCCCAGGACAAGCCTGCTTTTGCTCTGCCTCTAAAATTCACAAAGGAATATTGGTTTCAGAATTGGTAGGTTAAATCTGGGGTTGGCCTCAAACGGGGCAGAGATGCAGTTAATTCCCAAAATTCTCAATTAAAAAAGAGGACATGCTATGTCGGACTCTCACCAATAGCCATTCCTTTGGCACACCAGCCATTTTTGAACCATTTTTATCCCGGACGACTAAAAATTGCTCAGTAGACTCTTGGGAGGATGTGCGGACACGACATATCATTTTAATTCGAATTAATTCAGCGCGTACAATATTATGAATAAAAAGGCACCAACTCACTTCTTCTTCCAATAAGGCAGCAAGTAATAACAACCACAACATAACTGGTTTTAATAGTGAAGGGAAATAAGGTACAAAAGCCATCACAGTGCCACTAAATGTGGAAAAGGGGATTTCAGTATAATGAGGAAGCTCTTCAGAAAACGCCTAATGCCAAGAGCAAAGGAAGCCCCACCCTTAGATCTGGTTACCTATGAAAACAATAGTAGGCTTGTGCGAACTGCTGAGCAAACAGGGAACCAGAAGAGAAAAGTAAATGTGAAGGTTCAAGTCTTCACAAGGTTATCTGGGCCAGAGAGAAATTCTCTGGGATTTGGAAATCCAGCCCGCTAAAGCAACTGTTTGCAAACTGTGAGTCTGGGTCATGGTGGCTCTGGTCAGCACCACCGACCAGGCAGTTAAAAGTCCCGTCAGCCATGCTGCCCGGCTACGGCAGGCTGGTCCCTACCTGTTCTGACACCGCGCTGTGCCTTGGAAGCAGCCAGCAGCAGGTCCAGTTCCTAGGTGGGGGGAGGGACTGTGTGTGTCACAGGGCTTCATGCTCTGCCTCCACCCTGAGCACCGGCTCCACAATCCCATTGGCCGGGAATCAGCCAATGGGAGGTGGGGAGCGGTTCTTATGGGCGAGAGCCACAGGGAGCCTCTTGCACACCTCCGCCTGGGAGTCAGACCTGCCACTGGCTGCTTCCAGGGTGCAGTGTGGTCCGCGGTGCCAGGACAGGCAGGAAGCCTCCCTCTGCACCCTGGCTGCACCACTGACCGGGAGCCCCCCAACATAAGCCTGAACCCCAATCCCCCGCCCCAGCCCTGAGTCCCTCCTGCATCTGGAGCCCCCTCCTCTACCCAAAACCCGTCACCCCCAGCCACACCCCACAGCCATCACCCCTGCATCCCAAGCTTCTACTCCAGCCCTGAGCCCCTCCAGCACCACAGACCCCTCATCCCCAGCTTCCTTCACCTGGGTCACAAGAACATAAGAATGGCCATACCGGGTCAGACCAAAGGTCCATCTAGTCCAGTATCTGTCTACCAATAGTGGCCAATGCCAGGTGTCCCAGAGGGAATGAAGCTAACAGGCAATGATCAAGTCTGGGTCTGCCAGCTGGGCTTTCTTAGTGGACAGGGCCGGCTCCAGGCAGCAACTGTCAAATCCCACCCCCCACTCTTCTCTTCTGCAGATTAAATAAACCCAAAAAACCAACAAGGAGTCTAGTGGCACCTTAAAGATTAACAGAAGTGGTTTTTTACCCACAAAAGCTTTTGCCCAAATAAATCTGTTAGTCTTTAAGGTGCTACCAGACTCCTCATTGTTTTTGTGGGTACAGATTAACACAGCTACCTCATTGATACTTAAATAAACCAGGTTCCCTCACCTTCTCTTCATATGCCCTAGCCACCTACCAATTTTTGTTGCCCTCTGCTGTACTCTCTCCAATTTGTCCACATCCCTTCTGTAGTGGGGGGCCCAAAACTGAATGCAATACTCCAGATGTGGCCTCACCAGTGCCGAATAGAGGGGAATAATCACTTCCCTCAATATCTCCTGGTAATGTTCCTACTAATGCAGCCCAATATGTGGTTAGCCTTATTGACAACAAAGGCACTCTGGTGACTTATATCCAGCATCTCATCCACTGTAATCCCCTGGTCCTTTTCTGCAGAACTGTAGCTTAACCAGTTGGTTCTCAGCCTGTAGCAGCGCATAGGATTCTTCCATTTTAAGTGCAGGACTCTGCACTTGTCCTTGCTGAACCTCATCAGATTTCTTTTGGCCCAATCCTTCAATTTGTCTAGGTCTTTCTAGACCCTATCCCTATCCTCCAGCATATCTAGCTCTCCCCCCAGTTTAGTGTCATCCACGAACTTGCTGAGGGTGCAATCCATCCCATCATCGAGATCATTAATGAAGATGTTGAACAAAACTGGCCCCAGGATTGACCTGTGGGACACTCCACTTGATACCAGCTGCCAACTAGACATCGATCTGTTGATCACTACCCATTGAGCCCGACGATCTAGCCAGCTTTCTATCCACCTTTAGTCCATTCATCCAAACCATACTTTTTTAACTTGCTGGCAAGAATATTGTGGGAGACTGCTTTCCCCATATCCACCGCTTTCCCCATATCCACAGACCCAGTTATCTCATCATAGAAGGCAATCAGGTTAGTCAGGCATGACTTGCGCTTGGTGAATCCATGCTTACTTCTCCTGATCACCTTCCTCTCCTCCAAGTGCTTCAAAATGGATTCCTTGATGACTTGCTCCATGATTTTTTCCAGGGACAGTGGTGAGGCTGACTGGCCTGTAGTTCCCTGGATTCTCCTTCTTCCCTTCTTTAAAAATGGGCACCATAGTTGCCTTTTTCCAATTGTCCGGGTCCTCCCCCGATCGCCATGAGTTTTCAAAGATGGCTTTGCGATTGCATCAGCCAACTCCCTCAGTACCCTCAGATGCAGTGCATCCGGCCTCATGGACTTGTGCATGTCCAACTTTTTCTGAATACTCCTTAACCTGTTCTTTCACAACTGAGGGCTGCTCACCTCTTCCCCATACTGTGCTGCCAAGTGCAGCATTCTGGGAGCTGAACCTGCCTGTGAAGACTGAGGCAAAAAAAGCATTGAGTACTTTTTCCACATCATCTGTCATTAGGTTGCCTCCCCCTTCAGTAAGGATCTAATGCAGGAGTAGACAACCTATGGCACGCGTGCCAAAGGTGGCATGCGAGCTAATTTTCAGTGGCACTCACACTGCCCGGGTCCTGGCCACCGGTCTGGAGGGCTCTGCGTTTTAATTTTAATTTTAAATGAATCTTCTTAAACATTATAAATACCTTATTTACTTTACAAACAACAATAGTTTAGTTAAATATTATAGACATAAAAAGAGACCTAAAAACGTTAAAATTTATTACTGGCATGCGAAACTTTAAATTAGAGTGAATAAACGAAGACTTGGCACACCGCTGCTGACAGGTTGCTGATCCCTGATCTAATGTGATCCTGCAATGCAGGAAAAGGGGAATTTTGAGGAGGATTAAAGTAGTTATTTTTCCTCTGTATTTGGCACTGGTGGAATACTGTATCCAGTTCTGGAGCCCACAATTCACAAATCATGTTGATAAATTGGAGCTGGTTCAGAGAAGAGTTATGAGAATGATTAAAAGTTTAGTAAACATGCATTATGGTGAGACACTCAAAGAGTTCAATCCGTTTTGCTTGACACTGAGAAGGTTAATGGGTGACTTGGAAACAAGGCATGAATTTTTAATTTTGAGAGTAGTTAACCACTGGAGCAAGTTACCAGGGGTCATTGTGGATTCTTCATCACTGGCAGTTTTTAAATCAAGATTTAATGTTTTTCTAAAAGATCTGCTCCGGGAATTATTTTCGGGATATTTTCTGGCCTGTGTTATGTAGAACTGCCTAAATGATACAAATGGTCCTTTCTGGCCTTGGAATCTATTAATCATCTAATGTTTTATCAGTTGAATCCCATCTCAGCTTTTCCTGGGATTATTTTGCCTGGGATTGATGTCAGGCTAAATGGCCTGCATTTATCCAGGTCATTCAGACTGCCTTGTTTTAAATATTGACACAACAAGAGCACTCTTCCAGTCTTCTGGAATTTCTCTGCAATTATTCCCCACCATAGATTTTTGCAGGTGTATCAAATGCCGAATATCCATTTAAGCACCAGATGACGCCCAGCTAAAGCCAAGGTGAAATTATGGCCCAGAGAATCACAGTTTTATTTTTAGATATGTCTTACTTATTTCTAGTTTTTCTACACATATTGAAAGTGTGTTGATTGAAAGAGTGAAAAATGCATTAACTAACAATTAGACTCTTTCACCATTCAGTTCCCCAGAAGTTAAGGAACTGCATAGTAAAATATCACTCTCTTTCCCTGTTCTATGGATGCATCACAAAGAAATCTGTTGCCTGGGAGGAATGAAGAAATGTGCATTTCTCACTTCATCTAGGAAGAAGCAGTAAATATTTCCTCTTGGCCCAGCCTATCCCTAGAAGTGTTTCCTCTTAACAAAGCCCAGCTCAAACTCTGTGAGTGCCCGCCCTGAGATCAGTGCAGCTACTATAAAAGATCACGTCACTGAGCTACCCTCACCAGCTGAGCAGAGATGGCAGGTGAGTTGCTGTTACTGTTTACTCTCTTTTTTATGGCTTTGTTATTTGTCATAAACTAGGCAGTGTGTTTCTGCGGAAGGGCATAACAAGCCACGCCTGGTAAGGAAGAGTCAGAAATGGGCAGGAGTGGGGCTGCGGAAGCCCTGGCCTTCCTTCATTCCTTTTGGGTGAGGGAAATCGATAAAGAAATGGGAAGAAAAGGAGTCCCCTCTTCCTCCCCTTCCCCTGTTCCAACCCCATCCCTTCAGGAGGAAACTCTGGGATATCTTACAGTAAAGGACTGTGGGGGATAGAAAACACTAGTTTTTGAGAGGAAAGTGCAAGAGTCCTTCCATTATACAAACAGGGGCTAACCTGCCCCTCCCAACCCCCAGCATTATAGAGCCTCATAATTTCTTTTACTTGGAGATGGATTTAAATCTTGAAACACGAGGTCCAATAACTCGTCTAAAATGTATGTTAGCAGTAACTGCTCTAACTGTGGATATTCTTTTATCCATCCAAATCTTCAGGCCCCTTTTTAATCTCACTAAATTATTGCCCTCAGTGACATCGTGTAGCAGTGAGTTCCCCAGTCTAATTACCCACTATGGGAAAAAGCATTTCTTTTTATGCCAGTCTGGAATTTTCCAATTTTTAATTTCCTCGACTGGCCCCTTTTTACTTGTATCGGGAGCCAGGCAGAATAGAAGCTCCTGATCTCCCTTCTCTAGGCAGAGCTTTGTTATAGATGGAACTAGTAGAACCACCTACATTGAAGTTTGTCCAGCGAGTCCCATTGTAAGACCCAGTTTTAGTGACTTACAATCTCACCAAACTTTAACTTTTTGGCTGAAATTTTCCTTGACGAGTGTTTTTAAGTTTCAGAAAAACGGTTTATCCATTTCTCAGAATGAAATCAGGAAAAAATAAAATTTACCCCATTAAAAAATTTCTTACAATAGTTTGAGATGTTATAGCACCTCCATGCTCTAATGGTTCTCTGAAAAACCAAGTCCTACGTATCACAAAATTGGGCACCTAAAATTAGTGAATTCTTTTGCTTTACCTTCTCTGTGTGTCAGTTCTCCATCTGTAAAATGGGGATAATGACCCCCCCTCAGATCACAGGGGGTTGTGAAAGTAGATCCGTTAATTGCGAAGTACTCAGAACCTCTAGCAACGAGCAGCACAAAAAATCTCAGGAGGAAAATAATAATTGTGTTTTCAGGGCAGGTTTTGAATAGAGTGCAGTAAATAAGGCCTGGGGTCACACACTGGACAGTGAGAGTAAGACAAAATATTGAGTAAATGTTTTCAGTGTACACTGTCCGTCCTGTGCAAGGAATAAGGCAGGGGTCCTGTAGCCAAAAATCGACTGTATCACAATGCATATCCAGAAGAGGACCCAAGGTTGTTTGGACAACCTTAATTCTGGTATTTCCTAACTTTTGAACAGTTGACTTCACTGAACAGTGATCTTTTAATGGAGATTGTGCATGGAATTGTAAATATTTTTATTATCTCCCCTGTTATTCATTTCATCCTTCTCTCCCTGCCTTCCAGTCAGGCTTATCCCTTCCTATAATCTTTGCTGTCTCTTAAACACCTTCATGTATGTCCACCCCCAATTTACCTCCACTCACCCCAACCTGTCCTCTACCCAGGGCCGGCACTTCCATTTAGGCGGTCTAGGAAATTGCCTAGGGCGCCAGGATTACTGGTGGGCAGAGTTTTGCCGAAGGGGGCGGCAGGTGGCTCTGGTGGAGCTGCCGCAGTCGTGGCTGCGGACAGTCGGCTGCTCGCCTGGCTCCAGTGGACCTCCCGGAGGCACGACTGCGGCAGCTCCACCAGAGCCTCGGGAGCAGCCAACCGTCCGCAGCCATGACTGCAGCAGCTCCACCAGAGCCGCGGCACCAGCTCACGGGGCGGCGAAATTTCAGTGCACCTAGGGTGCTAAAACCCCTAGCGCCGGTCCTGCCTCTAACCAGTTCAGCATCCTAGCCAACTCTCCTCGACCCTCTCCAGCCCAATGCCTTCTGCCGAAACCCCCCGATTGAGAACTTCTACCTAGCCTTCCCAAGTCAGTACCCTCCCCCGTGTCCTGGCCTCCCTCCATGCTGATAAGCCCCCCTTCCCACCTGACCCCCAGACGCACACTCCCCCATAATGGCCGCAGGCTCAGAATCCCTCCCTTGCTCACAACTCCTCCCACCCAACCCCCAGCTCTAAAAACTTGCTTCCTACCAAACTTCCATCCCCAGAGCACTGAATTCTTGCCCCTCCAGCTGACCTCCAAGCTCCCAAGTCAGAAATCCCCCATCCAGACCAACCTCAAGCAGGCAAAAATCATGAGACAGGCTCCAACCCCCCACCTCCTTGCTATCAGGATAAAAATAGTGAGGTTTTTTTGTTAAAAAAATTATAGGATTTATTTGTTTTCTGGTTTCTGAGCATTTATAGACTCATAGACTTTAAGGTCAGAAGGGACCATTATGATCATCTAGTCTGACCTCCTGCACAATGCAGGCCACAGAATCTCACCCACCCACTCCTGTAACAAACCCCTAACCTATGTCTGAGTAATTGAAGTCCTCAAATCGTGGTTTAAAGACCTTAAGATGGCAGAGAATCCTCCAGCAAGTGACCCGTGCCCACGCTGCAGAAGGAAGGCGAAAATCTCCAGGGCTCTGACAGTCCTTCCCTGGTCCCTCAACAACAGAAGAGATGTGGACAATTGGAGAGAGTTCCAATGGAGGGCAACGTAAAAACTGGATAGGGGCTGGGCACAATGACTTATTGAGCGAGAGGCTTGAGGGAATCTGGGGATATTTAGTCTGCAGAAGAAGGGAGTGAAGGGGGATTGATAGGCAGCCTTCAACCACCTGAAAGGGGGCTCCAAAAGAGGATGGAATCTAAGACTTATTCTCAGTGGTGGAAAGGTGACAGAAACAAGGAGGCAATGGTCTCAAGTTGGAGTGGAGGAGGTCTAGGGTGGATATTAGGAAACACTATTTCACCTAGGAGGGTGGTGAAGCACTGGAACGGGTTACCTAGGGAGGCGGTGGAATGTCCTTCCTTAGAGGTTTTTAAGGTCAGGCTTGACAAAGCCCTGGCTGGGATGATTTAGTTGGGAATTGGTCCTGCTTTGAGCAGGGGATTGGACTAGATGACCTCTTGAGGTCTCTTCCAATCCTAATATTCTATGATTCTATGGTGCACTCCCCATTTTTAAGCTTTTCTCTGAGTCATAGAAGGGACCAAACAATTGAGTCTGACCTCTTGTATCTCATGGGCCAGTAATCCCCACCAAATTACCCCTGTATTGAGCCCAAGAAATTGGCTTGGACTAAAATATTGCAGCCCTCAGGAGGCTAAACTATTGTGAGGGACAGGCAGAGGATAGGAAGGACAAGGTGCACCTGTGCCAGAGGCTCCTGCAATGGCAGGGAACTGATTTCATGAAATGTGCCCAGATGATCTGAGCAAACTCCCATGCTACAGAGGAAGGGAAAAAACCCAAAAGTTACTGCCAATCTGATCTGGGGGCAAAATCCTTCACCCACCAATCATAGTCTCACCTGCAAACTTTATCAGCAGCAAATCCATGTTTCCTTCCAGAACACTGATACAAATATTCAGGAAACAGAGCTGTGGAAGTTGATCTCTTTCAGTGGGTGCATGACATCCACGGGCCTTTTACCTCCTTTAATTATTGCTAATAACCAAGGTGTATTTGTGTTTCTCTCCAGGGATGAAGCCAGGGATCCCCCTCTTCGGATTCTTGGTGACCCTGAGCCTGTGCCAGGCATCTGGATCTTCCATAAATGGTACTGTCCCCTTTCTTCTGCTGCTGATGCTCTGCATTGAGGGGTTAATGCTTTGTGGTGGGATCCAAAGTCAGAACTTACTGTGGACCCCCACCCAGTCTATATAGGTATGAAGTGTTCCCTCTCCCACCCAAAATAAAACATATGCCTGGGAAGTAAATAGTCACTATGAATAGCCAAGGACTTCAGAGAACCTGATCATTATCCCCTTTTAACAGATGGGGAAACTGAGGCACAGAGAGGGAAGATGCCTGCCTCCAGGACATAAAGAGTCACATACAGTAGAGGCAAGAACAGAACCCAGGTTTCCTAATGCACAGTGCACTAGTGTCCAAGTCCAGGGACATGCTGACTCACTAGTGTCCTCTGTAGTAAAACAAAAGGAATTGGCAATATAATGAAAAAAACTCCATGTCCTAAAGGGGTTGCTTTTGCATCCACACCATATCTCACACTATCCCTCAAAAAAGTTAGCATTTGCTTGGGAAAGTTTTGGCAAAAACAGGGCAGCTTATTTTTTTTTACAATAAATAAACCACTGATTCCAGGCTTATTCTCCTGCTAAATTTCAGTTCTCAGCTCACAGAGGCACTAGAGCTCTTGAAGGAAATGGCTGGAAAAAAAGTTGGCAAAAGTTCATTCAGAGAAACAGCTGAACTGTTTTGCTTAAACTTGCCAGAAATACTCAGCCTGAGGCAGAAAGCACTCCTGGAACGTTCCAGCCCCTGAAAGATTAAAAATTGGCCAAGTTCCAACCACGGAAAACAGGGTGCTATAATGGGAAGTCCTGGGCAAGTTCTATAGTAAGAGTCACCACCAATGTCCCCTATAATTAGACCTCAGCTGTAAAGATTTATGTGTTTAAGTGTTTATGTACTGAAAAAATTCATGGACTCCTGCTGGGATTAAAGGTTCTATAGAAATTGTTATGACTAAAAATTGCTCATTAGAGTCTTGGGGGATGTACAGACTCTGCATACAGTGTTGATTCAAATTACTTCTGCATATAATGAATTGAAAGGTCCCAACTCATGGCTTCTTCCAATAAGCCAACAAGTAATAACGACCACAACATAATTGTGCTTAATAGCGAAGGGAAATAAGGTACAAAACCGATCACAGTGATGCTAAATATAGAAAAAGGGATTTCAGTACAATAAGGAAGCTTTTCAGAAAAGCCCTAATGCCACCTAAGAAAACAGTAGCAGGCTTATGCAAACTGCTGAGCAAAAAGGGAACCAGGAAAAGAAAAGTAAATGGCAAAGTTCAAGTCTTCAAGAGGTTATTTGGAAATCTAGCTCCAGCCAAGCCAATGAACAAGAACACACCCTACAGCAGTCAATATGTTAGAGGGAAAGGAGGAGGGCTGGGATGGATTTTGTACAGTAAATAGTTGAAGGTATAAACACAATGATAAATTCTCTAGAAGAAACAGGAAGCGCACTAAAGAATCAGTGGGTCCACTGACTTACCAGAGGGTTAAATAGAGCAGTTAAAATTGAGAAGGAGATTGTTGAAAAACTAACTTATTTCTTTCATCAGCCTGAATATTCATAGATTCCAAGGCCAGAAGGGACCAGTATGATCATCTAGTCTGACCTCCCATGTTACACAAGCCACAAAAGTTCCCCAAAGTAATTCCTAGAGCATATTTCTAGAAAAACATCAGCTCTTGCTTCAAAATTGTCGGTGATGGAGAATCCACAGTGACCCTTGCTAAATTGTTCCAGCAATTAATTACTCCAACTGTTCAGAATTCATGCCTTATATCCAGTCTGAATTTGTCTAGCTTCAGCTTCCAGCAATTGGATGATGTTAGACTTTTCTCTGCTCGACTGAAGAGCCCAGTATGAATTATTTGTTCCCCACGTAGATGCTTTGAGACGTAATCAAATCACTTCTTAACCTTCTATTTGTTAGATGAAATAGATTGCACTTCTTGAGCCTCTCATTATAAGGCAGATTTTCTCATCCTTGTGTCATTCTCATGACTCTTCTCTGACCCTCTCTTCAATTTATCAACATCCTTCGTGAATTTGTGGACTCTAGGACTGAACACAATATTCCAGCAGCAACCGGACACAGTTGACAAATTTATATGCAGTTGACACAAAGTTATTCAGGTTAATCAAGCCCTGGAAGACTGTGAGATACTTCAGACAGATCTATCCAAGCTAAGTGAATGGGCAACAGAATGGCAGATGAAATTCAGTGTTAATAAAAAATACTCATAAACTGTACAAGGCTCTAAATGAATGGTATCAACTCAGGAAAGTGACCCGAGCTTCATTATAAATAGTTGAATAAAGCCCTTTGCCCAATATACAGCTGTGATCAAAAAAGCAGCCAGGATGTTCTGACACATAAGGAAGGGGATGAAGAGGGATAAGGAAAACAAGGCTGTTATATTAATCAGTTCCCTCGTCTGGATGCTGTGTTTGGTGTTGTCCATCCCATCTCAGAAAAGGACAATGTATCATTCCAGGGCCTTCAGAGAAGGGTAATGAAAATGATTAGGGAACAGCAAAACTCTCCTCTGGAGAGAGATGGAAAAGACTGGGATTGTTTATGTTAGAGAGGGGACATGAAAAATTACACAAAACAACAGTCTAGGTAAGTTACACAGGGAGCTGTCAGGTGCTGGCTCCAGGCAGTCAGGCCTGCTGGTGGGAGTGGAGGTTGAAGCCAGGTGGTCAGAGTCTGTAGACAAACCAAACTACCTGGAGTCAGGGCTGGAGCAAGGTCAGAGCAGGGCATGGGCAGGCTGGGGCAGGCACCAGCACTGGATCAGAGACAGGCTGGGAATCTGGAGTCTGTTACATGGCAAGGCAGCAGGAGGGTCACTGCCCAGCTAGTGCTGTTGCACAGACTAACTTGCAGCTCTGATGGGGTAGGGGAAATACCAGAGCCTGGGGGTCATCTGACCCAGGCTCTGCTAAGGAATAGGCTGCTGCCCCGTGCCTGAGGGCTGAGTCACTGCAGGCTCTGTTGGAAGGCTTGGGCAGTTGGGTCTAGACTCCTTCTCAGCAGTCCTAAACCTAGCCCAGGCTAAACCTGATCTTAGAAACACCATACGTTCTGAATCTGCAGAATGTCCGAGTTCTGTAACCGTCCTTGGTTTCTTAGCACTATCACACTGATTGTGTCAGCTGGGAATGAAGACAGACCAGGATCCTGCACTTGGGTGTGTCTGGGGAGAGAAATGGATTCATGGAGCAATGGAAATTTTAGTGCTTAAGATTTGTATGCAACATTTGCAGGAGGACACTCAGAAATTTTTTTATGTACAGCCATTCTAGCGCAGAAAGTTTTCCCGACATAAAACCTCTTGACTACAAACCTGTCCCCTGACAAATCCCTGTTTCTGAGTAAACTCATCATATGGAAAGTTTAGAGACTTAAGATATAGAAAGTTTACTGACTAAAGACACCCATAGCTAAAGATACCCTGGCCAAAAATATGCACATTTGAAATTTTAAATTCCATCATTTTGATGTCAGCCACTGAAGGATAAAAAGACTGAGAAGTTACAGTTGCATTGATGAAAGCTGTAGGCTTGCAATTGGACCCACCCAGCTTTATCTGCAGTGATCGGGGTAAGGAAATTGAGTCACAGTTATTACACAAGGTTTGTTGACAACTCTAGGTAACCAACGTGACGACCAGTGCTGCCCACCTTATGAATAACAAGGGAGTGGAGAGAGTAGACTCAAGTATTACACTAGAATGGCAGCTTCCCAACTCAAGGGGGCTGGAGCAGACATTTGGGAGCCACCAGCTGGAAGGCTTACTTTTTAGGTTGAATTTTGAACCTGAAATGAGGGTGCATATCTTCCCCTTAAAAGCTCCAAAACCAGAAGGCTAATAACCTTCTTCCGCTCTCCCAATATAAAACCCTTCAACTTCTCATCTGTTTTAAGCCAACATCATGTGCTTTTTACATGACTCATGATTTTTGAACCCTTGGGGTTATCAATACTGGTAGGACCTCAGTTGGAAGCAGGGATTGAGCCTGAGGAGAACTGGGCTGTGTTTTGGATGACTGGGACCTCAGATCATAGGCCATAGGTCTTGTGGGAGAAGAGATAATGGAGAAAGCAGATGCAGACAGAGTCAGCTTCACCTTTGAGCTGAAGAATGGCTGGCTAGCCAAAGGTTTCTACCTATTAATTTCCTTCCTGGAACACATCCTGGTCCTCTTGAGAACTGGAAAACCAAGAGCTCTATGATTAATAGAGCATAAGGCCAGAAGAGACCATTAGATCATTTAGTGTGACCTCACCTATATGAATAGGCCATTCAATTTCACCCAGTTACCCCTAGGTTTAACTTTGCTTCATGTCTCCCTTTCTTTAGCTCTTTGAACCTTTTTCTATGGCTCTATTATATATGAACAGCTTCCTGAATCAAATTCTCAGTCCAAACTCAGTCTTGGCTTTAAGTGCCTAAAGGTGAATCCAGCAAGTTCACAGCACGAAGGAGAAGAAATGTGCTCCTTTCACTTTGGGTCTGTGCAGTGAGCTGGTGGGAAGGAGCTGTCCTCATGTCCTGCTCTTTCCTCTCTTTGGACTAGATGTCATGGAGACGCTGCCAGATCCATTCTTTCTGAGCAGCACTGATGAAGCCAAGAAGCTGGTGGATGCTGCATACAAGTACGAACGGGACAGGTCAGTTCACCTTATGTTATCCATACTGGGGGTATAATTTTACAAAAAACATGGGAACATGATACCATTAGCTGGGGAGTTTTGCTTTTGAACAAATATGTATTTGTTATGGTGACATCATAGTTCAGGGTTCTGAAATTTTTCCTGGCCTGGATCACACCACGTGCACTAGTCTCTTCCCTCCACAATGGCATGGACCACCTCCTCTCCCATTTGTGATTTCACAGTACTGCTAAGGCAACTACTGCAATTGCTTGCAGTGCAAAGTGATATTAGGAAAGTACACATATTGTAGGTTCTTTTAATGTGGCTCAGTCGGTGGAAATAAGGAGAGTCAGCACGACATGACCAGTCAACTCTGCGAGGATCAGCAGCAGCCAGGGATCATCATCACTCATCACTGTCACTACAGTGATTCCGTAGGGAGGGGTTTAGTTGTTTCTAGTCTCAATATCAGCGCTGTCGAACCATTCTGGAAAATACTGGCCCCTCTTTCTGATATGGGAAATATGGCATGTTTGGTCTGTAGCAGGGGAGAATTTTGGAGGAAAGCTTGAGGTTATTGGCAGGAGCGCCGCCAGCTTTTTTGCTGCCCCAGGTGGCGGAAGGTCCCATCCCCAAAATGCCACCCTCGACAGAGGCGGGGGAAGGTCCAACCCCCGAAATACCGCCGATGACCTGGGCGGCCAAAGATCCGGCCACCGTGGTCACCGCCCCCCAAATGTTAGTGCCCTAGGTGACCGCCTATATAGCCTAATGGGTTGCACCGGCCCTGGTTATTGGACAAAACACTTCTCAGAGATCATATTAGACTGTCCAAAATTAGGTGTAATTCCCTTTTGGAAACTCTACCTTTTTTGTGAAGACTTATTTAAAAATGCTTTGGGGTTAAGGGAGAATTGAACTGGGTTTCCAACAGTGGTGCTGTCACCACAGGGCTAATGGTTAAAAAGGAGGTTTCTGCCTTCTGCTCCCCCACCCAGCCATTTTGTGAGGCTTCTCCTGCTTTGCTTTTGTTAAAATGCCTTGACATCACTACGAAAAATTTTAAGTTGGGTCAAAATAAAACATTTTGTTTCAACATTTCTGAAACATTTATTTTTTATCAACATTATTTGATAAACTCAACACAAATAGATTTTGATTGAATGAAACCATTTTTGGTGAATGAATTTACATTTTTTGCCTGGCTCTAATATTGTCTGTGCTATTCATCACAAGCTGGTAGTAACTCTGATATTCAAATTGTCATTATTAGGCATTAATCTGGTTATTCCAATACTATTAATTTTTGCAGAAATATTCAGTTGATATCTTTATCTGCTCTGGCTGGATATTCCATTTATTTGCAAGGATGGAATAAGGTGGATAGTGCTACACATTTAAACAGGTGTTGGTTTAGTGATGTAAGCACCATCTCTAAACAGAAAGATAATGTGCAGAACAGAATTCCTCCTGGATCTTCCTTGCTCCTGGTCACACAGATTGCATTACTTGCTCCTGTTGCTTTAGTCCACCTAGGGTGGTTAACAGAACTGGGATTTCCCCAGAAAGAAAGTCTTTTACTGTGGCTTCCTGATCTGGAGAGGAGTCCCTCTGTATGCATCTGCATATTCACCCTTCAGAGTTAAGACTTTTCTATCCAGCTTCAGATCCCTTACCAGATTTCCAAAGACCAAGGACTGTATTGTTTTGCCCACTGCTTTCAATACCTAGCTTAGCAACACCAATTTTTGTTATTTCCCTACCCACACTATGGCGTGGATGACATTCAGCAGGTTTGGACCATTTTAAGCTTCCTTTTTCCTCTAGGAAGAGCCTTTCCTTTTAGCAGATTTCCAGTTTTGGCTTTACTCTGCCTCCAGATCAAGATTCTGGTGTTTAAGAGCCACAGTCAGGCAGCTCTCTGCTTCAGCAGGCAGATGCATGTCCTTGTCCAAACCAGCTTCCTTCTGTGGCAGCCTCAGTCCACACAATCTCAGCTCTTTCTCCTTAGCCAAGTTGGACTTTGACTGAACCTTGATCAGGCTCTGGAGCTTAGTCAGCTCCTTTTGCAGCAGTAAGCCCTGCTGTTCCCCTATCTTTTTTTCCTCTCTGAAGCAGGTCAGCTCTTGCTCCCATTTTACTGCTTGCTTTACGATCCTGTCCCATGAAGAGCGGATCTCTTCCATATCCTGCTGGTATTGAAGGACCTGTGTCCGTAGTTCCAGGATTTCAGCCTGGTTCCGATCAGCAGGAGCAGTCTTCTCTTCTAGCTCACTCAGTTCCTTGTTGTAGAGCTCTGGTGTGTAGCTGAGGGGGCTACTGATATTATTGCAGCCTCTGTTGTGCATGAGACCTTAGTGTTCATGCCATGGAGCACCCGCTTCTTTATTAGACTGTGACCCATTCCTTTTGGGTGGCCTTTCTGGGTGCCTGACCCATCAGCCAACCCACTCGTATCCACACCAGCTTCCTGCTACTCTCTTTCTGTGCTCACTATCTTATCATGGGTTTCCAGACACACATCTGTGCCTTGGACCTGCACACCCACAGAGGTAGAGATCACTTCTCTGATCTTAGTCTTTAGCTCCTTTCTCAGCATGGTAAGCTGCTCCTCGAAGGCTTGCTGGCTCTTTTCTAGATCCAGCTTCTGTTGCTGGTTTTCCTTTGGTGTTCTGCTCAAGGAGAGGGCTTCTCTCTCCTAAAATATCAGGGTTTGCAGGAACCTCAGGAGGGCAGCTAGTCCAACCCCCTGCTCAAAGCAGGACCAATCCCCAGATTTTTACCCCAGTTTTCCCCCAAATGGCCCCCTCAAGACTGAACTCACAACCCTGGGTTTAGCAGGCCAATGCTCAAACCACTGAGCTATCCCTCCCTCCTCCTGCTCCTGTACCTCCATTTCCATACATTCTCATTGGTCTCTATAGTACACAGATCATTACCTCCACAGAACAAGCAGATGTCCAACATCTTCTGTCTGTCTTTTAGGCTGGGGACTTCTTCCTCCAGGTCTCGGTTCAGCTCATCTCCTTCACAGGGCTCCTGCCCATCATCCCCTATGTACCCGGTGTTTTGTCTCCTGGGCAGACACATTTTACTTTCCTTGGCCAACTGTAAATTCAGGTGCCAGTGCCAGCTTCACCTTCTCAAGGTTGGCCATCTCCTGATTGGTCTGTCCCAGCTGCTTGGCCAACACTTTCACCACTTGAAAACGTGTCCATTTCATTCCCTGCATCTAGGTCCCATAAGACTTCATCCTGATATTTAAGTCATGCCAGACAGTATTCATCTGGTTCTGCAGGTTTTAGGGGTGCCTGGTGCCCAACCAAGAGTCCTGCCTATCAGTCATTCTCTAAGCTCCCAGACCCTGTGAAACAGGTTTCCTTCTGTCTCCAACACCTCCCATCAGGGAACCCTGCTGTCCCTCAGGGCCTCTCATTAGGCTCTTCCCCACCAGAGTTATTTCAGGCCCTGGTCCTGTGACACATTAGGTACATTCCTCATGTTCTCTTTCCTCAGGATGGAGGATGGAGACTGAGTGTTGTCTTCAGCAGAAGGGTTGTTCAAGCCCCCCAGACTGTTCTCCCATTTCTGCTGCGTGAAGCCAGTCCTGCTTCCTTGCCTAGCCCAGTTTTGCCAGTTACGGGGAGTCCTAGCTCTATGACTAGTACTGCTTTCCAGAGTTCAAGTTTTTCTCAGGGCAGTACCTTCTTATGTGGCCCATTTTCCCACAAGGGAAACAAATTGCCCCTGGGGCAGCCTTCCAAGCACTATGCTAAGTTGTGTGGTCCTCTGTTCATTCCTGGCCAGGTGTCTTGGTCAGCCTGGCCTTCACTGGTCTAGGTGGCCCTCAAGACAGCTTGGCTGGCTTTGCAACCATGGCTTGGATCAGGGAGAAACTATTTTGCCTGATCCACTTGCCCATAGTACCTGCAGCGCCATGGTGGAGTCTTATGGCTCTTTCCTTTATGGCATCTGTGATGGCTGGTCTGGAGTGGACATTGTCATAGCTGACAGGCTGCCTGCCAAGGCTGAGATTGGTGATCCTGGAGTTGCTGCTGCTGGGCAGTTTGCTGGAGCTGCTGCTGGCCTAGAACTCTTACAAGGAGAGCTCCATGTGCCCCTTGCTTGCAGGGGCCGGTTCAAATATCCCACTTCAGGTACCATATGTAATGGGATACTTCCAATTCTCGTCACAATGCATGTGCCTGCTTTCTCTTTCTCTGTTTGTGGTGGACTCCGGTTGAGTCACACAGTCTGTATGTGAGATAAAAATCAGCCCCCTTCCAGGATAGGCCTGCTGTTGGATGTATATCTCAGTGCCCTCTGTAAGGTCCCTCAATCTGCAGCCCAACCTTTGGGTTCGCTCCCCAATCAATCCAGCAGGCCTAGCACAGTACCCTGGTTCGAACTGTCTCAGTCCCTTCTGGGCTCTCTCAAATTTTCCCTGCACTTCAAGCAGTCTTGACCTTAGTGTGAGTCCATGTCCCCCAGGGCTCCCTCCCTGGAGACTCTTTGCCTCTCTGGGCCTTTCTGGTCCCAGATCTTTAGCTACACCACTAATAGAGTTCAGTTCCCCTTCTGGGGTGTATCAAAGTCCAAGCCAGTTTCTCAGTGGCTGGTGGGAGGGACCTGACCAACCCTCTACTACAGGTCTCAGCCCCTATAGATAGAATCTGTCCACCATGTCCCTTTAAATAAACTGTATCACTGCTACAGTTCCCTGTGCCACTTCCCCGCAGCCCCCGTTCATTCTTTGCCCTTACCTCAGGGCCTTGTCTTGCTAGTCCCAGCAGCCAGCCTGGAATTCCTTCACATCCCCCCAGCTTCTGACAGCACTGCTCTGTCCGGGTCCTGTAACTCCCTCAGCCAGCCAGGCACACCATCCATTCTTCTCCAGCTCCAGCATGAAACTCATCTCACTCTGGCCCTGCAGCATTGTATGCTAACCTGCTGGGCCCTGGTTAGGTGCTTCCCACAGAGCTGCTCAAGGCAGCTTAGAGAACCTCTCTATTTCCCTTTTCTGGGGTGCGGTGTGGTAAAGCCGTGAGCACTCTAGGAGGGGCCTCCAGACCTAGGCCACCCCATCCCATCTCCCATAGCCTTTCACAATCACTGTCACCATCTTGGTCAGGTGGTTGGCAGTATAAGCATGGAATTTCTTTCCATAGAGACTCTGTCATACAGTATGATTCATTTAAGATTTTCACCTTATTTGACTCTGCTTTATTTAACATGTATTGCCACTCGCTCACCAAGGTGAACCTACTCTGTCATTCCTGTACATTTTGTTCCTCAATATTGCCATGTCCCATTGATTATCCTCGTCCCAAAAAGTTTCTACAATGCCTGCTATATCACTGCCCTTATTTAATGACATTCTAGTTCACACATCTTAGTATTGAGACATCTCACATTTGGTTATAAGCACTTGTACATTTTGTCAATATTCAGTTGCTTGCCTTCATGTGTTATGTTTAAATGGGATTATTTTATGTTTGACTGTTCCTCACTGGCTCACACCTGTGCTTTACTAACTTCTTTCCAATCCTCCATAGTACGATATAGAGTTCCCTCTCTAATAAATTTATCCCTAGGGGATGTCTCTACCTGAACCATGTGCTGCTCCACACTTGTCAGCTTTGCCCCAGACCTGAAATAAAAAAAATCCTCTACAACCTTTTGAATGTTATGTGCCCGGTGTCTGGTTCCATTTTGATTAAGGTTAAGACCATCCCTCTTGTATAGGCTCCTCCTTTCCTCAAGGTTTCCCAGTTTCTAATAAACCTAATCCCTCTTCCCTACGCCATCGTCTCATCCACAGATTGAGACCTTGCATTTCCCCCCATTTCAGTGGCCCTGTGCATGGAACTGGAAGCATTTCAGAGAATGCTACCATGGAGGTGCTGTGCTTTAATCTCTTCACTAGCACCTTAAATTTGGCCTCCAGGACCTCTGTCCTACCTTTCCGTTCTCATTGGTACCTACACGTACCATGACCACGGCTCCTCCCCAGCACTACCTATAAGGCTATCTAGAAGTCTCATGAGATCCACTACCTTCACACCTAGCAGGCAATTCACAAACCCAACCACCTGTAACTTCATATAAATTAGCATGATTCTGTATAAGGAGAAGCATAAGACAAAGCTGAATTATTTATAGACAATAGCAAATGTTTGCCAAGCGGGGGTTACAGACTGGAATGGGGTGTCCCTTACAGCGATGACCTGGAAACCCTGAGGCTGCTGGTCAGGGTGTAGGAAAGATCAGTGTTGAGCTGGCTGCTGCAGCTCTGCCCCTCAATTCTGGACAGCAGTGACTGGTGCACCACTTCAGGATCCCTTTTTTCCAGAGCAAAAGAGGCCATACAGGAAAAAGAAGTCAGCCCTTCAGATTTTCTGAAACATTTAAAGGATCCAGTGGCAGGAACCAGGTCTGCAATTCGAGCTGCCGATTACATGGAAACCACCCTGAGCCTCCTGAAGAAGAAGCTGCGTTGGATCGTGAAAGGAAAGTTTAATATCACAGGTACTGTGCACATAAGACCGTAAATGGCTAATTAGCAGGAAACCTGTCAATGTGTAGCATGCATGACTTTTGGCAGACACTTTTCAGCAAGGTAGAAGTAGTAACAAGGAAGTCCTATAAGAATACTGCTTCTCAGCTAGTACCTGTAAACAAGCTTAGAGCTTGGCACAGCAGAAAAAAGCATAACAAACTTAGACAGCTGTGTGGAAGGGGAAACTGAGGCACACCACCTCCTGGCATTGGTGGCTAAATGCCAAGACACCTACACTCTAAAAGATATTAACATCTACATTGTGTTAACAATGCTGTACTCTAAATGGCTTTCAGGCAACTTGGAAAAAGAAACCGAGGACTTTGTAAAAACATGTGTGAATAACACTACAATTTTTGGTAATACTGGGAAGTTAGATAACCAAGACCTTAAGAGGATATTAGGCACACTGCCTTCGTATGAGTCAGTGACCAACCCTCAGGGGTGGTGGGTGGGGGAAGGTGCCCCATATTCTTCACAGAGATATTGTTATGATATGAATATGACATAACTAAAACATGTTCTATGCAAGATGGGTCACATGAGGTATGATTGGAAAGGTTATGATTTACTGAATATGATTATCCTCTTTGTATGCCTGTATCATTTGTATATCTGAAGTTAGGAATAGGGACTATGTATCAAATACAAAAGTGTTTTCACCCGGGGACCACCCATCAAACAAAATGCAATCAGTCTGGCTGGTTAGCCAATGAGCCATTAGTGAGAATAATAGGACTTTGAAGATGCTAATCTCCCACCTTCCTGGGGAGTCTTCTGGAGGATTTGACATGGCAGGGTCATGTGATCATGTCACCTGGTACTGGACTCCATCTTGGACTGCTAGTATTTTTCCACACGGCTGAAAACACCTAAAATTGAATTGGAAAAGAAAGGACTGGATCCAGGCTAGAAGGTGTCTGGCCTGTGAAAGGAATATCTGGCATTTTAAGCTGCCAAGCAAGAGCAGTTTGTCTTCAAGAATCTCTGCAACCTGCTTAAAACAACATTTAGGGTGAGAAATTACTACTTGTAGCCAGTTTCTTTAATGTATTAAGTTTAGTTTGTGTATTGGCTTTATTTGCTCAGTAATCTATAAGGGATAGCAAACCGATCAAAGCAATCACTTAAAATAATTCCCTTGTAGTTAATACACTGGTTTTGTTTTCTTTAAACCAGTTTGTGCAATCCATAACTGGGGGGCGAAAAGCTGTGCCTATCTTCCTCCACATTGAGGGAGGGAGTGGATTGCATGAGCTTACAATGTATAGGTCTCTGTGCAGCACAAGATGATACAATTTTGGGTTTGCACCCCAGAGAGGAAGTGCACTTGAGTGCTGGGCAATCCCTGAGCTGAGTCTTCCCAGGTAGAGCTGATTTCAGTGTCTGTGTCTCTCTGAAGCTAGATGTGGCTCTACCTGCACATTGCTGGAGGAGGCTTGGTGGCTTGGCTCAGCAGGGCAGGGTAAGGGAACCCAGGCTGGTGGAACCGCTTGGCTCAGTTGATACCAGTCAGCTCTGTGTTTTTGGGGAACCAGGGTGCAGTATCCAGCCTGACTCATGAAAGACACCTCCCCCCCACACCGGCCTCTGCTTAAACCAAAACCTACCAGAGGAAAAAACTTGCAGAGAGCAGTGAAGGGCATTGGAAGACACACCTAGACCACTCCTGACAAGGGTGACAAGATTAAGACATCTCCATTAGCATACACAATGAAGAATAGAGACAACTCCCCTAGCCTCATCTGCATGAAAGATGGGACAGGGAGACATCTCAATTTGCATACAGAATGGAGAACAGAGAACCGCACTGAACTCTGGGACCAGAAAAAGCAGGGAAGCACTGCATCATGGGAATTTCTGCTCCAGATGCTAATGAACCTATGCCTGGACATACCCAGCTCAGCAGTTATCAGACCAATTCTTGTAATGAATCCTTGATTGATATCCAAATACTGAAGCAGCCTAGTTGCATTGTGAGTTCCCTGGAAAAAAACACCACCCATGGCCAAGAGTGATCAGCTGCTATTGTCTAGCCTAAAGAAACCCCCTGAGTCATCAGTTTACCCACAAACAAATCTAGTGTTCTCCCTTCAACCATTGTAATTTCTCTACAAAAATTCCTACTCACTCTCCAGTCAGTGTTCTGATGCTTAGATCCAAACTCTGCATCAGTTCCACTAGGACTCCATCTTCTCCTGATAGATCGTGCTGGGGGCTTTGCCTGTCTCCAGCATTCAGGATCCTGAGCTACCACCATCACCTGGGAACCCCGACCAGTTCAAGCCTCATGGAGTGGGTGAGGTCCCACCTCTTTCTCTCTCTCTGTTTTCCTTTCTACCTTAGGTATTAACCTTTAATGATGTATGGTAAGTTGGTTTAGCCTCCTTGTGTAGTTATCACTAGTATTCAATAAATAACTTTTATGGTTAAACTAGTTGTTTCTCTCTCTCTTGCTGAACTTTACTCTTTTGTGTTTTTTAGCTTCCCTCATTCACTCTACAGCAACGCTTCTTTTACCTAAGCTAAAGATTCTGCAGTGCCCAAAATACTGTGGGGTTTGCTCATCAAGTAGGTTACTGCCAGTACAACTGTGATGTGAGAATGGGGATAGGGATGCATAAGAGTAACAGCTTGAAAGTGCTGCTTGACTCAGTCCATGGAGCCCAGGGGCATATAAGGAGAAGCAGCTTGAAAGTGCTGCTTCATCCAGCCCAGTGAGTCCAGAGACATGTAAGGGGTCAGCTTGGCAGTGCTGATTGCCCAGTCTGCTCAGACTTGTTCTGTTAATGTATGTGTGGGTGTAGGTGTGTTCATCTGGTTCTGGGGCTGGAGAAACCCAGCCCTGGGGAACCTAGGTCCCATGGGATAGCTCCATTGGGCGGGGACTTGCAGAATGGAGAAGTAGAGCTCCATATGAAAACACAAGTGACACAAGCCGTACATTGATAGAATTACAGAACACCCACCCCCAGAAGAGTAACCCGAATAAATGAGTGTACCCCAAAGTAACGGGAAAATCTGGTAACACAGTGGTACCCCAGTACATCAGGTGGCACCCAGGATGGGGTGATAACCCATCACACCAGCCTCCCCTACTCCTCCTGCCCCATCCTTTAATCTTCCCATTGCTTCATCCCCACCTACTCCTCTCAACCTATCCTCAAACTATGTCACCATAGTCATTGAAAACAGCATACATTTTAACCCCCCCAAAAGGAAATTTATCTCATCAGTATTTGAATCAGGCAGGCATTCTAAATGTAGGGATTTTGTCATTAGCACTTTTGAATCACTCCCGATACCTGTCCTCCACTTCAGATGCTCCAAAACTGCTGAGAGATGAAGGTTGCAAACAATATGATTCCTAGAACATGAAGTACTGAGTGTGTTTCTAACTAGAAGGAGTTTTTAAATGAGATGCTATTTGTCTGTAGAGCTTTCCTGCTGGGGGAGCCATGAAATGGAACTATTGGAGACTGTTCCAGCAATTATGACAGAAATGGTTTCACTCTGATTGGCTTCTCTTGCAGATGTACTAAGTAGGAAGCAGAAGGAAATTATTTCCAAGGCAACTGGGTGTGACTATCAGATTCGTTCCATTAAGTGCCCAACGAGTAGCATTTACCGGACCATTACTGGAGAATGCAACAACAGGTAAAGCATTGATTTCTAAGGTATAGTAGAGGGCCGCCAGCCTACATAATGTCCAGTATAGACACCTTAAAGTTGTCAGTCCAATACCATCCCACCAAGCAGAAAACATTGGATTAGAAGTTACTTGTATTGTGTTAACACTGAGGGGCCCAAGAGAGGTGTTGTACAACACAAAACAGAGACTTTAACCTGGAGGGGTGTGGCAGGCTTCACTTGGGCCTATTGATCAAACTGTGGACAAAGAGCCTCTCTGAGCCTTGAGGCTGGTCTTCCAGGCAGTCCTTGGGCCCAGCAACTAAGCTGCCATTCATCACTCACCCTGGAGTCCTGTAGTATCTTTCAGGAGGCTGGGGGAGGAGGGAAGGATGGGACCTGGGCCCTCCCTCTCCACTGAAACCCAGTGAAGGGCCCAATGGAGAGAGGAAAGTGATGGCTCAGTCCTTCTGACTGCCATTCTGGACCGGCCTCCCCGTATCACTTCCTACATTCTTGTTTCCCTTCAGTCTGGGGCATGGCCCAGCCTTCTGCTTACAAAATGTTGATAATTCAGGGCTTCAGCTGGGGGTGGGCAGCGATGCTCCCTAGCTCATCCTTGGAATCCAATTGTCCCCTCTTAGTCAGGGGAAAAAGGATCCCAGCCAGCCCCTGTCCTTCCCCTTTCGATTACACTGCCTCAGAGGCTGCAGCCTGTCTGCCTTCTTGCAGCCAGTGTCTCCTCCATGCCCCCCTCTGCCAGGCTGCCTGAGCTCCCTTTTAAGCAGGTCTTCCATAGCAAGCATGCCCGACAGCTGCTGAGGAGCAGGGCCTTCATGGTCCAGTACTGTTCCACCATTCCTTGTACCATCGTGTGAGGTCTGTAAACCCCGTCACAAGGAGGTTTGGAATTTCTTTAAGTCAAAGGGGCAAAAATTATCTGGAATTTGCATTCCAAGCAAAGGGCAAAGCTTGCGGGGAAGAGCTCCACACATAGTTAAATGAATAACCACCGCAAAGTGATACTAGAACTCATAGTGTACAAGGAATCATAGAAATGTAGGACTGGAAGGAACCTCAAAAGATCATTAAGTTCATCCCCGCTGTGCTGGGGAAGGGACAAATAACCCTAGACCATCCCCCTGTTCTTAAATGACAGGGATTCCACAATCTCCATTGGTAATCTACTCCAGCGCTCAACTATCCTGACTAACAGTTATTCCTTATAGCTAACCTAAATCTCTCTTGCTGTAGATTAACCTCATTGCTTCTTATCCTAACCTAATACCCATTGACAAAATCCCACTAGGTACCTATCTGCATCTTTGGGTACCCACCTGCCGTTAGGAATCTGGCCCCTAGTAGCGGATTTCGCCTTCAGGACCCCGCACCTCGCTCTAACTACTCTCTGTTGTGGACAAATATCATTATCTCACCCAGGAGTTTTTTCTCATTAAAATGTCCTGAGCATTCTGCAGTTTTGTGTATTGTAAAAATACACCACCCTATGGTCCTTTCAGGCACATGTTTAGCAGTGAGGTGTTCATTTTAGGCGCATTGCATGATTTCAGTGGGAGTTAGGGTCCAAATTTTCAAAGGATTTAGGTGTCTAATGATGCAGATAGGTGCCCAGTGGGATTTTCAAAGGCATTTAGACACCCAAGTCCTGTTGGGTGCTCTAATCCTCTGACTCCAAGAGCCGTGGGGGAGGTGAGCAGGAAGAGCATAGGGCAATCTGCAGCCCCATGGGCCACACACGGCCTGTCAGGGTAATAGGTAATAATTGAAGATATACCAATCTCCTAAAACCAGAAAGGGCATCAAGTCCAGCCCCCTGCCTTCACTAGCAGGACCAATTTTTGCCCCAGATCCCTAAGTGGCCCCCTCAAGGATTGAACTCACAACCCTGGGTTTAGTAGACCAATGCTTAAGCCGCTGAGCTATCCCTCAATAGTAATCTGCTGGTGGGCCGCCAGACCATGTGTTTACATTTGCACAGCTGCCCGCAGCTCCCAGTGGCTGTGGTTTGCCGTACCCAGCCAATGGGAGCTGCGGGAAGTGGTGCAGGCTGCAGGGACGTGATGGCTGCCACTTCACACAGCTCCCATTGGCCAAGAATGGCGAACTGCGGCCACTGGGAGCTGTGGGCAGCTGTGCAAATGTAAACAAACCTGCGGCCAGCCAACGGTATGCCCTGATGGCTCACGTGGGGCCTGAGGGCCACAGGTTGCCCACCACTGGCATACGGCTCTTTGCCTCACCTGCAGCCAGCCTGGAAGGCTCTTGTCAATTTCACAGGCGGCCAGGAAGACAAAAAATTGCCTTTCCACTCCCCCAAAAGAGAATGTTTCTTTAAATCCCTTCCCATGAAAAAAATCATGTTTTTGATATTTTGTCTTGGGTTGGGATGAAAACGTTTCTAAAACCACGATTTTTTTCATGGGAATTTTTCCTATTTTTCGGTCAGCTCTAGTTGGGAGCATGGGAATATTGAGGAGTGTGAGGCACTGATACTACAGAGATGGCGACCATATAAGTAGCTTAGATTTAAATTCTGAGTTACAAATGTGACTATGACAACACGAGGATTCGTCCTTTTACCTCAGTATTAACCATGGCCTGCACTAAGAGACTTTGAGTCTTTGCCTCAGGGGGTTGGCTGTCCAGAATATATTTGTTTCCTCTGAACCTGAAAATGATTCCTTTCTATCGTTACAGCAATTCAACTTAGGTTCCAGGGAGAAAAAGAAATTCTGCTTCTCTGCAGGGTGTGTCCCTGCTGAAATAGTTTAGCTGTCTGTTTTCTTCCCAATGTTCCAGGAAACATTCCTATTTTGGAGCTTCCAATCACGGATATGCCCGATGGCTCCCAGCAGAGTATGAGGATGGAGTGTCTCTTCCCAAAGGATTAACTAAAGGAAAACTTTACAATGGATTTCCACTCCCACTGGTACGAGACTGCGAGATCCTTTGGTTTCTTGTTCAGTCAATGACTCCCGTATTTCAGACCTCTCCATGACCAGGGGGAAGTGCTCTCTGGGCAGAGGCCCAGGCCAGGCTGCTGCACCGTTTAAGTCTATTTTGAGGGCACAAGTGAGGCTTAAGCTGTACATATGTCTTGCCCTGGGCTGTGTTGCGTGGAGTACTTCACACACCTTCATGCCTTGGCAGGAGCTGCATGTGCAGGGAATACATTCACAGCGAGCAGCATTTCTGTTACTCTCCTGTGGACAAGAAAGTGCTCATTGGAGCAACATTTTCTGGGAAGTGCTCGACCCCAGCTCTGCCCCAAGCCCTATCCCAAGTCCACCCCTTCCCCCAAGGCCTCACCCTGCCTCTTCCTGTCCTACCCACTCCCCGCCTCTTCCTGTCCCTTCTGCCCCTCCCCTGACCCCCTCCCCACTCCGTCCCCCCAGCACCTCCTGCATGTCGTTATAAGAGTTGATTGTGGGGGCTGGAAGGTGCTGGGGGGAGGGGGAGGAGCAGCCACGGATGAGTGCTGAGCACCCACTATTTTTTTCCTGAGAGTGCTCCAGCCCCGGAGCATCCAGGGAGTCGCGCCTGTAACTTACACTCTGCATGAGGCGAATTTCACCCCAAATGGATATGTCAGATCTATGCCCTGGGCATTGATCTCTGTAAGGTGAGGCTACTCCTGCATCTCCACCTTCCCAAAGTGCTTTGAGACCCATTGAGGCCTGAGAACGGTGCCAATGCATTGCATCACTAGCCAGCATTCTCATACTCTTATTCAAACAGTTTAAGTTCTTAAGTTCAGAGATCCTGAGTTCAAACCCTTCAGACTCCCTGACATTATCCTGCTGTCATTATACTGTGTGTCATGCCCAGTCCAGAAGTCAGTCCACATAGGGGACCTGAAGAAGGACTCTGTGTAGCTTGAAAGCTTGTCTCACTCACCAACAAACATTGGTCTAATAAAAGATATTCCCTCCCCCACCTTGTCTCTCTCATAGCCTGGGACTGACACTGCCCACACATAGAGGACAACAGCCTACTACTGCTCTAATGTAGTGGAGTGACTCCTTTAGCTGAAGAATAAGGTCTATGTTCAAACCTGCTGCTAACCCAAACTCCTGGGTTACTACAGCTGCATATGATGGATTGTGTTTCTTCAGATTCTTTAAATTCTAGGAAATTCTATACCAGAAAATATTGTTAAACGAAGGTTGCAAAGTTGAGCCCTCAAAAGTGAGGGAATGCTAGAATCACAGGAGCCGGCTTCCTCCAGGCCCCTGTGGTACGCAAACCCCCATGACACTCCACCCCAGGCCCTGCTCCCACCCCACTTCTTCTCGCCCCTGCTCCACTCCTGCCCCACCTCTTCCCGCCCAGTTCTCCCCTCTCCCCTGAGGGTGCCCCGTCCCCGCTCCTCCCTCCCTCCCTCCCTGCCAGGCCTCCTGCAAGGCATGAAATAGCTGATCATGCAGTGTGGAAGGTGCTGGGAGGGAGGGGGAGGAGTTGATCCAGGTTGCTGGTGGATGGGAGGCGCTGAGGGGAAGTGGAGGGAGCTGACTGGAGCACCCAGGGAGTCAGCGCCTATGTTTAGAATGAACCTAGCACTCCCACTCCTTCTGGGTCACCCAGGTTGCACTCCCTCCCACTGCTCTGCCCCTCAGCTCTGCGGAGAAGTCAAGAGGAGAGGATCCACAGCACCACAATGGCAGAAGAGCTTCCCTTCCTCACGGAGGGGAGAGCTCTGTTCACAAAGGCCATCTTTCGTGTGCAGATGGGGGGTGGTGATCTCAGTCTGGCATCAACACACATGACTGAATACACGCAGGGAGCAGACTGGTTGAGTAAGGAAGTTCCATTTTAAAAGTCATTGTTCAGAGTAAAACCACACTAGCGCTTTCCCCATCCCCACCATTACTATCACTGTGTACTGTGGTGGTGCCTAGGACCCAAGTCATCAGTCAGGACCCCATTGTGCTAGGCCCTGTGCAAACAGAACAAAAATCTTCCAATCTAGATATCAGATGAGGCAAAAGGTGGACACAGACAGGCAGACGGGGAGCACAATGCAATAACATAGGGCAGCATGATGGATGGGGTCTCAGCTCACCAGCTGCCTAAGCACTACCTAGCTTTTTGTAGGCGTGATGGCAAAGGAGAGTTTGCAGAGGGGTTTTGAAGGAGGAGAGTGAAGTGGCTTTGCAGGTGTTTACAGGGAGCTCACCCCAGTCGTTGAATTGCAGCAAGGGAGAAAGCACAAAGCTGCTGCTTTAATGAGTCATGTGGGCGATGAAGGCTGCATCCTTGGCAGTTCATTGAACTTCATCACTGATGTTCAGAAATTGACTTTCAGCATAACAAAGTGTCGTGTCTGATACTTTCCTGAGGTCTGTAGTGGGCTACCCCGAAAGTTACAGCACTTCCCCTATGGAGCTAAAACGTTCACTATGTCTCAGCCATAAATGTTTTTGTTCTGATTCTGTGCAGGTTCGAAAAGTGTCAAATGAAATAATTCACACAGCCAATGAGAATGTCACCCAAGACCAGGAGCGCTCTCTCATCTTCATGCAGTGGGGTCAGTGGGTTGACCACGATTTGGACTTGGCCCCTTTCACTACTACGAAAATCACCAATAAAGAAGTTCATTGCGAGACCAGTTGCACCTTTGAGCCACCTTGCTTCCCAATTAAGGTACCACTACAACCCTGACTCTTTTCCTCCCTTGCAGAAGCAGTCCCTGGGCTCTGAGACCGAGAATAGTGCATAATGTTAGACCCAGAAAAACTTTATGTTGAAAAAATAGAGATCAAAGTCGTGAATTCTTCAAAGAGCCTAAAGCACCTAGCACACTGTATATTACAGGGGGAGCTAGGAGTAACCAGTGGTGCTGGGACATTTTTTATAGTGGGGTTGCTGAAAACTATTGAACCAAACTGTAAACCTGTATATAATGGAATTCACTTCAAGTCAGTTCATGCGGCAGCACCCCTAGTTCCAACACCTATGGGAGTAACCTCTATATTTAGGTTGCCTAGCACATTCTTGTCCATGGGGATTGATGTCCAAGCCTGGCAGTAGAGCCTAGTGGGAAGAGTCTGCAGTCATGACAGGACAGTGGCGAGAGTCTGCGAGGTCTGTGGTAGGGGGACTCGGGCCCTCGCTGCTCCATCTGGGACCCTGTGACTGGCAGGTCAGATACACAGCCTGGGGCAGACATCCCTCAAGCCTGCTCCCTGGGTCACTTCCTACCTCAGGCTCTGCCCCTCCAAAGTCACAGCAGAGTCTGCTTATGGACTCACTGATTGGCGATTCTCCCTAGCAGTGATCTGAATGCTCTTCTCCATCAATCACAGCCCACTGTTCCCAGTCTTCCCAGGGCCCTCCAATGGCTCAGCAGATGGGTCTGGTCCAAGCAGTGAGAGCTCCTGTAGCCTCTCTGTAGGAGCTAACAATGTAGGATTTTTCCCTTGCTTTATCCACCCTGACACAACTGGGATGCTCCCTTTTGAGCTCTGCCTCCATTGTGAGTAGGCCGTGCAGGTGCGGCTGGGCTGGGCCTTCTGGGCCCAGAGCTACCCCTTAACCCTTGGATCCCCAGTGTGGGGCTGGTACACCTCTTCACAATTCCATCATAAAATACTCTTGCAAGCTTTTGTGGGAAGCTCTACTAGCTCCATTGTTTGCAGTTGATTTTTGAAATTTGGCACAGAGAAAGCCCTGAGCCAGAGAAGTGCCTGTTCATTGCCCTGTGGAATACTGTTCACGTTTTGCTGAAATACAATAAATAGTTGAAAAAATGGCCATTTCCATTCTGTCACTTTCATTCTGCAGGAAAATGTTGGTAGCCTGCTGAAATCCTAACTGAACATCACATTCTAAGGCTGGGCCCACACTGTTGCCAAAGAAATAGTAGTCACCCTACTGGGAATGTCTATCAGCTGTAACAGGGTATTGTAGGGAGAGACAGACTGGGATGCTGTGTCCAGCACTTTCCCCAAGGAAAAGAAAACAGGGAATTATATGCTCAAAAACTCCATGAAAGGAACACTGTTTAGATTGCAAAGTCAAGCAATCCAAAGTTTAAAAATGCCAGAATTCAGGATTCCATGCAGCCTTTATTCCATCCCCTGGAACATATGGATCATGCTACAGCCTTGTATTATGTGATAACATATACTCTTTTTTCTAGGATTTGTTTAGTGCACAGAATGGACACACAAAAGGCAGAGTTAAGAGCAGCCATAACATTTGTCATTTCCTGACTTTTGAGTGCTTGACTTTATGGTCTAAATATTCTTTTATCATAGTTGGGCTTTTTGTTTGTTTTAATTGGATTGTTTGAGGGGAGGGTTGTATGTAACATTTTTATAAATCAGCAAAAGAACCTGGGCATCACTGTGGACATCTCAGTGGAAATCTCTGCTCTATATGCAGCTGTGGTCAAAAAAGCAAACGTGATGTTACAACGCATAAAGCATGGGATGGAGAATATGACAGAAAAAATGTAAAGGCCTTCTATAATTCAATAGACTGTGGAACTCGTTGATACTAGAGGACAAATGTAGCAAGATACAAAGAGGGATATGCATAATAAGAGCATCCAGGTTTAGAATAGCTAATGCCAGTACAATTTTTGACAGGGTTCTAAAAATCCTACTTCAGATTTTAAGCCAGATCTTTTACTATTGGGGGCAGATTATCTCATGATTGCCTACTGCAGGGTTCATGGCACCTTGCTCTGAATCATCTGCTACTGAATGCTGTCAGAGACAGGACATTAGACTAGATGTACTATGGGTCCAACCCCCAGCTCAAAGCAGAACCAATCCCCAGACAGATTTTTACCCCAGTTCCCCCCTCAAAGACTGAATTCACAACCCTGGGTTTAATAGGCCAATGCTCAAACCACTGAACTATCCCTCCCCCTAGATGACCAGCTGAGGTCCCTTCTTACTCTGATATTCTATGATTCTCTGAATGCATTTGGAACATTTATAGATTCTAAGGCCAGGGGATATTGTGATCATCTAGTCTGACCTCCTATATAACATAGGGCATAGATCTTCCCTAGAATAATTCCATTTGAACTAGGGAATATCTTTTTAAAAAATCCAATCTTTATCAACACATTGACACTTTAAATTGGGAGTAATTGTCTTTTTGTTTTCTACAGATTCCCCCTAATGATCCACGAATTAAGGACCCAAATACTTGTATGCCATTCGTCCGTACAGCTCCAGTGTGCAATCCCAGAACATTTATGCGAGAGCAGATCAATGCGATTACCTCATTCTTGGATGCCAGCATGGTGTATGGCAGTGAAGTACCTTTAGCTAATAGTATTAGGAATCAGACAAACCAGCTGGGTTTGATGGCGCTGAACCAAAATTTTACTGATGCAGGGCTGGGGTTACTGCCCTTTGAGAACAAATCCCAAAGCCTCTGTTTATTCACAAACAAGACCATGAATATCCCCTGTTTTAAAGCAGGTAAGTCATGTGACTGGTGCACAATTAATTTTCTGAAGTGAGCTGCAGAGAAACTTAGCAGTGCTTGAGACAAATATAATGAGACATCAGAAACTATTGTGTAAAAGTGTTGTGTAAGAAAAAATGGGGGAACCATGAAAATCACACTGAAAATGGAAAGTGAAATCTTTTAAGCCCAAAACATTTTTTTTCATTTTAAAATGTCATTACTAAACTAAATGAAAAGTTCTACTCAAAAGAAAAATTCCCACAGAAAAGCCATCATTTTTTGGTGAAAAAATTTCAAATGGTCATTTTTCTCATGGAATTAACCATGAATTTTTTTTTTTTGGCTTTTCAATCACTTTTTGTAATTTCCTAGTTTGTTTTAATAACCAGACAAACAAAAGAACTGTAACGCCCCTTCTCTTGCATGATCAACAGCAGGGTTTGTTCCAGGGTCTGGAACTTTTTGCACTTCAGCATAGAGCAGTACCAGTGACATGGAAGAGTGACTGCAGTATGTGGAAACAATAGTAAGCCATTTTTCTCTAAAGCAATGGACTAGATATGCAGAAACAGTCCACTTCACGCACGCTCATGGATTTGGCAAATTCTTTCTAAGAAGTAATGGGGCTTAGAGGATGAGACTCGAGTGGATGAGAAACTTGGGTTCTGTTCCCAGCTCTGTGAGGATGAGGTTATGAAATGTCTGTTCCTTTTTCTGTAAAAGGGGAGGTCTGACACCTGAGTCTTTGCTTAGTAATAAGAATTATGAAGTGCATAAAATAATTAATACCAGTTAATAGGAGAAGTGAGGTTAGAACTTAGGGCTGTAGGCAAAGGTACCTATCCCTCAGTGGGGGAGTGAGGAGGTGAGTGGTGAGGTGAGTGTTTGGGGAGGGGCTGGCAAGGTAGTGAGGAAGCGAGCGGCTGGTGGGGGGTGGGGAGGCGAGCAGCAAGTGGGCAGGGGGTGAGGAGGCGAGCGGTGAGGTGAATGGTGGGGGGGCTGGCAGGGGAGTGAGGAAGCGAGTGGCAGGTGCGGGGTGGGGAGCAGCGGGTGGGCAGGGGGTGAAGAGGTGAGCGGTGAGCTGAGTTGTGGGGAGACTGGTGAGGGAGTGAGGAAGCGAGCGGCTGGTGGGGGGTGGGGAGGCGAGCAGCAAGTGGCAGGGGGAGAGGCGAGCGGTAGGGAATGGTCGGGGGGCTGGCGAGGGATAGGAATGCGAGCGCAAGAGGGGGTGGGAGCAGCTAGGGTGGGACAGGGGTGAAGAGACGAGCGGTGAGCTAGGTTTGGGGGGGACGGTGGGGGAGTGAGAAGCGACGGCAGGTTGAGTGACCTGGTGGGGAGCGGGGTGCAGGGGTAGGAGCATGTGGTGAGTGGTGGGGGATGTGGGAAATAGGAGCAACAGCGAGCCAGCACAGGATAGTGAGGGCAGAGACGTGGTGTGTGCTGCAAGCTGGGGAGTGAGGAGGCGAGTGGCAGGTAGGGGTGGGCGGGTGGGGAGGGGAACAGCGGGTGGGCAGGGGATGAAGAGGTGAGCTGTGAGGTTAGTGGCGGAGGGAGTTGGCGGAGGAGTGAGGAAGCGAGTGGCAGGTTGGGGGTGGGGTGGGGAGCAGCGGGTGGGGACCCCCTGCCGCCGAATTGCCCTCGAGAGCGGCAAAATGCCGCCCCCCCAAATCCTGGTGCCCTAGGCGACCACCTAGGTCACCTAAATGGAAGCACCAGCCCTGTTCATTATTATTTGGACTTCTATTGTGTCAAAGCATTTTTAAATTTACTTCAGAATTGTTGTACAGACAACCACTTTTACCCAAAATGCAAAAGAATAATAAAAAAGACAAGAACATGCAAAGCATCTTATTTGTGTTTCTATTTTGTTACGTCCAGTCAAGAATAGAGATAATTGTGCATTATTTTTATTATTGAGTTTGCAAAAACAAAACAAAACAAAAACCCTAAGACCTTACATTAATAAGTTACAATGATTTGGATGTATATATGTGCATATTACTTTATTAACTTTAGGAAAAATAAATAATTTTAGGGAAAAAGTGTCAGTGAGGCCTCCAGCTAGAGCTGATGGCCGTACTCTGAGGCCACCAAAAAATGTATTGCGAGAACCCCTGCATAGGGCCAAATTTCCAGTCCCTGCCCCACAGCACAGAGGTGCCTGAGATCCTCAACAAAACAGTTGTAAGAACATTTTAACATGGCCAAAATAATATTAATTTCCTAGCCCTGTTCTTGGAAGTGCAGCTCACCTTACAATGCAAGAGTCTAATATAGCAAGTTAAAAACAGTTCCTCAGCTGAATAAAATATACAATTATACTGCATTTTTATAATTTAGGTGATGCACGAGCAACTGAAAATCTGGGACTTACAGCTATACACACACTCTTTGTGCGGGAGCACAATCGCTTGGCTACCGAGTTGAAGAAATTAAATCCACACTGGGATGGAGAAAAACTCTACCAGGAGGCCCGAAAAATCATAGGTGCCATGACCCAGGTATTAACCGCAATATCGTTTTTGCTGCCATTCACTTGTGATTAAAACATTTCTTGCTCAGATTTAGACATGATTTTTTTCCCTCCAGAATTGCCTGTGCAGGTTCCTACACACCAAGCTCACTTAGCCCTGTAGCCACTGGGGCTATGCGTGCAGCAGCCTGCAGATCTAAATGTTTTAGGCACCCTCTGTGCTGCAAGTCGCCTCTGCCTTATCATTCACAGCTCAGTTTTAGTGGCTTAGTGTTGTACAAATGGAAATAATTACTGTGTCAGATATTGAAACCACATGCGGTATCTTTGGGGACTGATGCAATCAATCTATGAATAGTTTCAGTGTGATTGTGTTCTGCTCCTTTGGGGGTAGTTATCACAGCTCCTCCAGGAATTAAAAACAGTGAGGGATGATTAACATGAGTTGCTAAGACAACTCCATGGGTGGATTGCATTTCTTGGCTCAGACTGGGTTTCCCAGAGACAGGAAAAGAACTTGGGCTATAGAATGGTTGAGTTTAAACATGCTCGGGGTCCTCATTTTGATTCAGCAGACAGACAGGACCTTAGATTCTAAGAGGACCCCACCGCCGGCTGCAAGGTTGGAAGAGATGTTAGCCTACCAGACTCCCCATGTAGAAGCTGGGTGATTTCTGACATGTTTAGTTTGGGTGTAAGAACTTTAATTGTTTTTATATGTTGTCTCTGTAATCCTTTTAGCCTAAGAATAAATGTACTCTGCTGAGAAAGAGTGGTGTGGGAGTTGGTAACTACTGGCTCGTGCCAGTTATTGTGCTTAGAGAGAAAGCACAGCCCAGGTTGGATATCACGGTGGGTGGCAGGAGGCTGTGTAGCCTTAAAACCCCAGAGATGTAGGTCTCTTTCCAAGGAACATGACAACTGGAAGCCTGAAACTTTACCTAGGAGTGGGGAATACAGGTGCAGTAACCCTAAAACTGTGACAATAACAAAAGGAAACCTAAGGAGTTAATTTTTGGTCCTTAACATGGCCATCTGCAAACACAGCACCTCATGCAGTAACAAAATGTCTGCAATGCCTCAGAATATAAGTGGCTGAGAACACTGGTGAAGTGCCTACTCCAAAACTCTAGGTTACGGGCTCATTTCATCACAGTTCTATAAGTATCTGCCTGGGGATTAAATACTTGCTAATGGGCTCTTCAATCTAGCAGAGAAAGGTGTAACAGACCAAAGGCTGGAAGTTGAAGTTAGACAAATTCAGCCTGGAAATAAGGCGTAAAATGTTGATGAGGAGAGGAATTAACCATTGGAACAACTTCCCAAGGATCATGGTGGATTCTCCAGCTCTGGCAATTTTAAAATCAAGATTGATGTTTTTCTAAAATATTTGCTCTAGGATTATTTTGGAGAAATTCTATGGCCTGTGCTATATAGAAGGTCAGATGAGATTATCACAATGATTCCTTCTGCCCTTGGAATCTATGAACTGTGCCCCCCAGCTCATCTTGCACCATGCAAAAAGCCAGCAAGGTGAAGACTTATGATCATCGTGCCCCAGCAGAAGTTGTTCTCTGCTCAGCCTTTGGTGCCCAGGAGCTGAGAGATGTCCAATCCACCTTCAGAGAAGCAGGGAGAATTCTGAACTCCATCATCCTGTGCTGGTACTAAGTATTGTGAATTAACAACAGAGTCACCTGTGTCACTAAGGCAGAATTGTTTGCCCTTGAAGGACTCTGACGCTGCAGCTCTGGACAACATGCCTTGTCTAGAGGCATATCCATCTTCTAAGGCTCCTGCATCAGACTCACAGATCTTAGAAGCTGTGAGAGCTGCATGGAATGTGCCTGGAACCACCGTATCTAGGGCTCTCCCCTCAGTATCTCAGATCCACAAGTCCCTTCCTCATCACAATGAGATGTCTGCATCAAAAGTCCCTGTTGTTGTGCTTTCCTGGTCTCTCTTTTAATCATCTTTCATTTATTTTAAAGAATTCTTATTCAGGGTGCAGGAATAAACCATCCTGATGTGCAGAAAGAATAGCAAATATGGCAGGCCACCAGCTTGGCTTAACACGGAAATATTCGGGTAGCTTAAACACAAAAAGCAAGCTTACAATAAGTGGAAATTTGGACAGATGACTCAGGAGGAGTTTAAAAATATTTCTTCAGCATGCAGGGTGTAATCAGGAAGGCCAAAGCACAATTGGAGTTGCAGATAACAAAGGATTTGAAGAGTAACAAGAAGGGTTTCTACAGGTATGTTAGCAACAAGATGAAGATCAGGGAAAGTGTGGGCCCGTTACTGAATGGGGGAGGCAACCTTATGACAGATGATGTGGAAATAGCTGAGTACTCAATGCTTTTTTTGCCTCAGTCTTCACAGACAAGGTCAGCTCCCAGACTGCTGCACTGGGCAGTGCAGTATGGGGAGGAGGTGAGCAGACCTCAGTGGTGAAAGAACAGGTTAAAGACTATTTAGAAAAGCTGGATGAGCACAAGTCCATGAGGCCAGATGCAATGTATCCAAGGGTGCTGAAGGAGTTGGCGGATGTGATCGCAGAGCCATTGGCCATTATCTTTTAAAACTTGTGGCAATCAGGGGTGGTCCCGGATGACAGGAAAAAGGCAAATATAGTGCCCATTTTTTAAAAAGGGAAGAAAGAGAATCTGGGTAATTACAGCCTCACCTCAGTCCCCAGCAAAATCATGGAGCAGGTCCTCAAGGAATCCATTTTGAAGCACTTGGAGCAGAGGAAGGTGTTCGGGAACAGTCCACATGGATTCACCGAGGGCAAGTCATGCCAGACCAACCTGATTGCCTCCTATGATGAGATAATTGGATCTGTGGATATGGGGAAAGCAGTGGACGTAATATACCTTGACTTTAGCAAAGCGTTTGTTATGGTATCCCACAGTATTCTTGCCAGCAAGTTAAAGAAGTATGGGCTGGATGAAAGGACTATAAGGTGGATAGAAATCTGGCTAGATCATTGGGCTCAATGGGTAGTGATCAACAGCTCGATGTCTAGTTGGCAGCTGGTATCAAGCGGAGTGCCCCAGGGGTCAGTTCTGGGGCTGGTTTTGTTCAACATCTTCATTAATGAACTGGATGATTGGATGAATTGCACCCTCAGCAAGTTTGTGGATGACACTAAACTGGGGGGAGGGGTAGATACGCTGGAGGGTAGGGATAGGA
Source organism: Chelonoidis abingdonii (assembly GCF_003597395.2). Lineage (NCBI taxonomy): Eukaryota > Metazoa > Chordata > Testudines > Testudinidae > Chelonoidis > Chelonoidis abingdonii. Next base: position 2,416,107 of record NC_133788.1, on the reverse strand, counting down.
TCAATAGTGGCCTAGACAAATTGGAGTATTTGGCCAAAAGAAATGTGATGAAGTTCAATAAGGACAAGTGCAAAGTCCTGCACTTAGGACAGAAGAATCCCATGCACTGCTACAGACTAGGGACCGACTGGCTAAGCATCAGTTCTGCAGAAAAGGACCTGGGGATTACAGTGGATGAGAAGCTGGATATGAGTCAGCAGTGTCCCCTTGTTGTCAAGAAGGCTAATGGCATATTGGGCTGCACTGGTAGGAGCATTGCTAGCAGATTGAGGGAAGTGATTATTCCCCTCTGTTCGGCACTGGTGAGGCCACACCTGGAGTATTGCATCCAGTTTTGGGCCCCTCACTACAGAAAGGATGTGGATAAATTGGGGGGAGTCCAGCAGAAGGCAATGAAAATGATTAGAGGGTTGAGGCACGTGATTTATGAGGAGAGGCTGAGGAAACTGGGCTTATTTAATCTGCAGAAGAGAAGAGTAAGGGGAGATTTGATAGTAGCCTTCAACTACCTGAAGGGAGGGTTCCAAAGATGATGGAGCTCAGTTGTTCTCAGTGGTGACAGATGACAGAACAAGGAGCAATAGTCTCAAGTTGTAGTGGGGGAGGTCTAGGCTGGATGTTATGAAAAACTATTTCACTAGGATGGTGGTGAAGCACTGGAATGGGTTACCTAGGGAGGTGGTGGAATCTCCATCCTTAGAGGTTTTTAAGGTCAGGCTTGACAAAGCCCTTGCTGGGATGATTTAATTGGGGTTGGTCCTGCTTTGAGCAGGGGGTTGAACTAGATGACCTCCTGAGGTCTCTCTTCCAACCCTAATCTTCTATGATTTCCCTATTACATGTGGTCTGAAAGCAGCCTTTCCTCCTGAGGCTTTCCTGGCTCCAAGGGTGCAGGGTTACCCTGCCAGGCGATTTATGGTGCCTTTGAACATGGGAGCACATGGCCTGTGTGGATTCAAATATCACCTAAATCTTCTCATGTCTACCCTTCTAAAAAGGGAGATGAGGAAAGAGCAAAATCCATATTCACTTTCTCCTAAACTGTCCAAGAAAACAGTGTAAAAACCTCTGCCTGCCAAAAGTATCAAGAATCTACCTCCTTCAGGAACAGTACTGAAGAGTGATAAGAAAGAGAGGAACAGGTTTTGGGGTAACTGCACTTGTAGTCCCCCTCCGTCATCCTTCAAGGCCATCTACTTCGGGTTGACTCCAAGATCTCATTCCTGAGTGGTAACAGCTAAATTAGATTGCATCATTTTGGTCTAATGGGATTATGTTTTCTAATAGACATTTCTCTGTACTTATCAACACTGAATTTCATCTGCAGTTTTGTTGCCCAGTCACCCAATTCTGTGAGATCCTTTTGTAATGCCTCACATTATGCTTTGGACATAATTATCTCGAGTAATTTTGTATCATCTACAAACTTCGCCACCTCATTGTTTAGCTCTTTTCCAGGTTATTTATGAATATGTTAAACAGCACTGGTCCCAGAACAGAGCCCTGGGGGACACCGCTATTTACCTCTCTCCATTCTGAAAAGTGACCATTTATTCCTGTCCTTTGTTTCCTGTGTTTTTAAGCACTTACTGATCCATGAAGGGACCTTCTCTCTTATCCCATACTTATACTTACTTTGCTTAAGAACTTTTGGAGAGAGACCTTGTCAAAGGCTTTCTGAAAGTCCAAGTACACTATATCCATTGAAACACCCTTCTCCACAAGTTTGTTGCCCCCCTAAAAGAATGCTACCATGGAGATCCTTGACTTTAATCTCTTACTGAGGCATACTCTTGGGGAGCTTTACGGGATAAGGAGCTCCGGCTGGGGAGGAAAGTTCATATCTCAGCTATGCTGTCTGTGAGGCCAGGTCTACACGACAAGATAAAATCGATTTTAGATACGCAATTTCAGCTATGAGAATAGCGTAGCTGAAATCGAATATCTAAAATCGATTTACTCACCCGTCTTCACCGCACGGGATCGATGTCCGCGGCTCACCATGTCGAATCCGGAAATCCGTTCGTCTTGGTGGAGTTCCGGAATTGATCTAAGTGCGCTCAGGGATCGATATATCCCATCTAGATCAGACGCGATATATCGATCCCCGAGCAATCGATTGTAACGCGCCGATACGGTGTGTAGTCTAGACGTGAGTGAAGTTCAGCCCTGTGCAGAGGCCCACACAAGGCACAGGCACTATCGAAGCCCCTCAGGTAGCTGGGCCTTCCTAGTCCACCCTTTTAATATCGGCACATTGGCTTTTCTCTGGTCCTCTGGAACATCAACATCAGTGGCTCAGAGAGTTCCACGGCTAATTCTTTTAATTCTCTTGAGGGACAGTTTTCTAGTCCTTCAGATTTAAAATGTTTAACTTCAGCCGTTGCTGTTTAGTATGCTCCCTATTTACTATCAGAATAGAAAGGATTTAATTATCACTGTAAGCTATGAATGCATCCTCCTGCTCCTTTCAAAACATAGAACATAAATATTTATTGAAGACTTCTGCCTCTTCTACATCATTACGGACAATTTTGCCATCAACATCTAGTAACAGAACAGAGCCATTGCTAGAATTGTTTTTGTGCCTCCTATATTTAAAATTTCCTGCTTGCTGTCTTTAACTTTCCTGGCTGTTTCATTAATGTCTTGCATTTTGACACAGAATTTTTGACCAATCCTATTGATAATGCTAGAAAGTGATCAATTTTTCCTTTAGAAAGAGCAAATATGAGCTTCTAACTCAGTCTGTGTTCCCTTCCAGGTAATAACATACAGAGACTACTTGCCACTTCTGTTTGGAGATGAGACTGAGAAGGAAATACCATGCTACAGGGGCTATGATGAGTCTGTGGATCCCACTGTGGCAAATGTATTCTCCTTGGCTTTTCGGTTTGGTCATAGTTCAATACAGCCTTTTGTGAGCCGTTTAGATGAACATTTCCAACCTTTGAGTCCACATTTCCAGGTGCCTCTTCACCTCACATTCTGTGCTTCCTGGAGGGTTGTAATGGAAGGTAAGCATGCTTTGCCAGGCCCTGACTGCAATCCTGCTTTGCCAGCAAGGTAGAGATTCAACAATGTACTTAAGCAGATGAGTTCACTGGGACTTAAGCACATGCTTCAAGTTAACCACATGCTTAAGTACATTCCTGAATCAGAACCTAAAGCTCGTGACATCTGATCATTTGTTTCTATGCATCAGGACATGTTTTCAGTTAATAAATCATTTCTTCAATTCCAGCCAATAAGCAATTTTCATCAAAGTGTAATTATTTGGGCAAATGGAGAGAATCACAGAATCGTAGGACTGGAAGGATCTTGAGAGGTCATCTAGTCCAGTCCCCTGCACTTTTGGCAGGACTAAGTATTATCTATTATTTATTATAGATTATTTGTACAGATTATTATTAGGGCTGGCAATTAATCACAGTTGACTCAAGCTTTTAACACAAAACAAATTAGATTAAAAAATAATCACAATTAATTGCAGTTTTAATCACACTACTATACAATTATAGAATACCAAATGAAATTTATTATAAATACATTTAACATTTTTCTATATTTTCAGATATATTGATTTCAGTCACCACACAGAATACAAAGTGTACAGTGCTCACTTTACATAATTATTTTTGGTTACAAATATTTGCACTGTAAAAGGATAAAAGAAATAGTGTTTTTCAATTCACCTCACAAAAGTACTGTAGTGCAATCTCTTTATTGCTAAAGTGCAACTTACAAATGTAGAATTATTATTTTTTAGGGCTATCAATTAATTGCAGTTAATACAAGCGATTAACGTAAAATAAATTAACACATTATTTTTCAGGAGTATTAATCACACACTTCTCTTTTGCCCCTCTTCACTTACTGTACTTCATCACTTGGCCAACATTGGCACAGTTCTATGGTATTTTCATGATCTAGAGTGATTAAATATCAGAAAAATTTAATGGCGCAAAGCAGCAAAAGTTCAGGTCTTTTGAATGGGTCTTTATTTTTAAAAAGTTTCTGGATGGTTCTCTGGATAAAAAGACGCTCATCTGCAGTTATTGCAAGGCTGAGGTCCAATACCATTGAAGTACTTCAAGTCTTCAGTATCTCGTGCACACTAAACATGCTTTCACCTCAAGTTCTTGTGCTACAGATAACCTACTGACAGCAAATGAATCCTGCCAGCCATGACCGAGTATGCTTGAAGAGATTCAGGATTGCGATAAGCCCCTGGATCAAACAAAGTACAACAGCGTAACCAATGCTATTGCAAAGTGGATCTCTATGGACTGCAGACTGCTCAATATTGTAAACCACAGAAGGCTAAAAGATATTATTCAAATTGCATCTTCCAATCATACACCTTGCCCTCCTGAGGAGCTATTGCATCACAAATACATGACCTCTATCACAACGAGAAGACTACAGAGTTGGAGCTTCTGAAAAATGCACTAACTGTTGCTTTGACTGGTGATCACTGGACATCCCTGTGCAATCACAGCTATCTTGGAATCACAGCACAGCTGATTGATGCTGCATGGACACTGCAGTCCTTTGCTTTAACAGTAACACATACTGAAGAGAGACATGTTGAAGCATGTGCAGAGCACTTCTTGGATGTTGCGAAAAAATGAAATATTCAAGAAAAGATTACAACAATTTTGTACTGACAATGCACATAATATGATAGCAGCAGATAGTCATTTGCCTTTTGAACATATGACATGCATCGCTCATGGTCTGCAGCAATCAATTACAGTAGTGCTCAGTGATGGTGGTTTTGAAAACGTGCTGGCAAAATGTAGAAAATTTGTGAGCCATTTCAAACACAGTCCATCTAACAGTACAGAGCTAGGAATATAACAAGCTGCAAATGAACAGAAACAAGAACCTCTTGTACCAGATATTTCAACCAGATGGAATTCCACATTGGGTATGATTGAGTGTCTGTGTAACCCACACACCTTCTGGGTGTGGTGTTCTGTCCCATTTAGTGGCACCGAGACCGCTTGGAGAGAGACATAAAATGAGTCTGTTCTGCAGCCTTGGCTAATAGCCAGTTGGCTTTTTCTCTCATGCCTTAGAGACTCATGCACTATGCTCCAGAGGTCCCTAGTTCAGTCCTGCCCACTGACAACCAGGGTCTGTCAGCATTACAAGTGGGGGCTCATCTGGGATTTCAACTGGGAAAACTCTGAACGTGGGATGTGCTTCCTCAGCTAGGGGAAATATGTTACCCAAACACCTTCTGGTGTGGTGTTCTGTCCCATCTAGTAGCACTGAGAGCACTTAGAGAGAGAAATAAAATGGGTCTGCTCTACAGCCTTAGCTAACAGGCAGTTGGCTTTTAGCTGATGTGGTAGAGGCTCATGTACTAAGTCCCTAGTTCGATCCCGTCCACTGACAACCGGGGTCTGTCAGTGTTACATCAGCTTTGAAATAAAGTCACTATCACAGCCACATTAGCTCTTCAAAAGTGCTGACAGGTAAGGATTAAAAAAACTGAAAAAGCTAGAAACACCACTTGAGCCCTGCTGGTTTTGTGACTGAACTCCTTGTGGGAGAATTGTATGTCTCCTGCTCTATGGTTTTACTCACATTCTGCTATATATTTTGTGTTATGGCATTCTCTGATGATAACCCAGCATATGTTGTTCAGTTTAAGAACACTTTCACTGCAGATTTGACACAGCGCAAAGAAGGTACCAATAAGAGATTTCTAAATATAGTTACAGCACTCAACCCAAGGTTTAAGAATCTGAAGTACCTTCCAAAATCTGAGAGGGACGAAGTATGGAATATGCGCTCAGAAGTCTTAAAAAGAGCAACACTTCAATGTGGAGGCTACAGAACCTGAACTGCCAAAAGAGAAAACCAACCTTTTAATAATAATAATTATTAGAGATATACCAATCTCCTAGAACTGGAAGGGAGCGTGAAAGGTCATTGAGTTCAGCCCCTGCCTTCACTAGCAGGACCAATTTTTGCCCCAGATCCCTAAGTTGCCCCCTCAAGGATTTAATTGGGTTTAGCAGGCCAATGCTCAAACCACTGAGCTATCCCCGTGCCCCATGCATGCATTGGTCTGCACTTCTTTGAATCATTATTAAACAGAACCCGTCATCCACATGGAAGCACATCCTCTGGAATGGTGGTCGAAGCATGAAGGGGCATGAGAATGTTTAGCATACCTGGAGGTTTTTCGCCTTCCTCTGCAGCGTGGGGCATGGGTCACTTGCTGGTGGACTCTCTGCAGCTTGAGGTCTTCAATAACTCGGACATAGGTTAGGAGTTTGTTATAGAAGTGGATGGGTAGGGTTCTGTGGCCTGCTTTGTGCAGGAGGTCAGACTAGATGATCATATTGGTCCCTTCTGACCTATGAGTCTATGTAAATATCTTGCAATGCTGGATAAAACAGTGTCATGCAAATGCCTGTTCTCACTTTCAGGTGACATTGTAAGTAAAAGTTATCTCCCATAAATGTTAACAAACTTGTTTGTCTTACTGATTGGCCGAACACGAAGTGAGACTCAGTGGATTTGTAGGCTCTAAAGTTTTACATTGTTTTATTTCTGAATGCAGTTATGTAAAAAAATAATAATTCTACATGTCTAAGTTGCACTTTCACGATAAAGAGATTAGTATTTTTCAATTCACCTCATAAAAGTACATTTATTTTGTTTATAATTTTATAGTGCAAATATTTGTAATAAAAATGATCATTTTGTGTTGTAATGGAAATCAATATATTTGAAAATGTAGAAAACATCAAACTATTTATTTAATAGTATTTTCTATTTATTTAAACTATTTATTTAATAGTATTCTGTTATTATTTAACAATGCAATTAAAACTGTGATTAATCACAACTTTTTTTAATCTCATGATTAATTGCAATCCATTTTTTAATCCTTTGACAGCCCTAATTATTATTAGAGATTATTATTATTATAGAGGACTATATATATTATAGCCCTCTTATAGACTTGGGGCTGCAAGACTTTATTCTTTGATAGAGGTTTTCCAGAATGACATTTACAATCTCCGTCCCCACAGCTAGAGCTTCTCATAGCCAGGAAAGGGAGATGAGCCAATGACTCTGTGAAGTCCAGTAGGGACCTCACAATGCTAATCTAATTAACTTGGAAGGTACTAAGTTACTATGGTGATGGGAATGGTAGAAACTCTAAAATGGACAAACAATGGACAGCTTCAATCTAAACATGGCACCATGAATAGCCAGTGCAAGTTTGATCTGCATGTGCAGATGGAACAGTTCATGGAACAAGAGGGTAAGAGTCCCTGTTCGGTTGTGACTACACTTAGAATGCTGCATTCAGCTCTGGGCACCAGAAGAAAACAAGCAAACTGAAGGATGTTAATAAAGAACAGCAAAAACCGCTCTAGGACTCTAGTATGCAGTGTTTTTATAGCCATTTCAGTCCCAGGATATTAGCGAGACAAGGTGGATGAGCGATTATCTTTTGTTTGACCAACTTCTGTTGGTGAGAGAGACAAGGTTTTGAGTGCTCTACCCGAAGAAGAGCTCTGTGTAGCTCGAAAGCTTGTCTCTCTCACCAACAGAAGTTTGTCCAATAAAAGATATTTCCTAACCCACCTTGTCTCTCTAGGACCCCTCAATGTATCACAAGGTCATTATAGGGGGGTCTTGAGCTGTCAACCGCCGCCCCAAACCCCGCTTTGCTGCCAGCATTTATAATGGTGTTAAATATATTTAAAAGTGTGTTTAATTTATTCGGGGGGGGAGTCGCACTCAGAGGCTTGCAATGTGAAAGGGGTCTCTAGTAAAAAAGTTTGAGACCCACTGCTCTAGGACTCTAGGAAAGATTTTAAAAGCTGCCAGTAGCTTTCATTATACTGAATAAATGAAACCTTGCAATGCCACTTAAACTATGAAATTATTTGCAAAAACTAGCAGTGGGCATCAGCAAAGAAATTTGCTGATAATTGTATCTTTAAAGACCTGGAACCTGAGCTGAGGCTAAATTGTGTCTAACTTCTGCTGCAGGGCTAGTTTAATCTTCTACTTTGAATGTTCTGCCTCTTATCAGTGTAGATATAATTCCCGGCTACAATTCAACATAACTTTTAATAACTGTTCTATGAATACTAATAAGCCACCATTTTTAAATGGTGCTTTTGGTGATAGCCTGCTTAGTTTATAAAATGTATACAATGTACTGTTTTCATATTAAATATGCCTTTAATCAGGGACCCAAAAGCACTTTCCAGACATGAAATAAGTCTCATGACCTCCAGAGGTGGGAGTTATCTCCATTTTACAGCTCCAGAGACTGAGATGCAGAGGCCTAGGGCCAGATTTTCAAAGGTCTTTAGGTATCTAAAGATGCAGCTAGTGCCTTGTAGGATTTCCCAAAGCACCTAAGTGCCCATTGAGAAAATCCCATTGGACTCCTATCTGTGTCTTTAGATGGCACCTACCTACCTTTAGGAATCTGGCTCCTAGTGATGGTAAAAAAAAATTGGTGACAATCAATAAAAAGCAAAAATTGTAAAATCCAGGAAATTTTCAATAAAAAATCAGTACAAACTGAAAACAAAGTGCCTTATCTAGATTATGAACAAATATCTCAAACAGGAGATTCCCCGCCCCCCGCCCCGAAGACTACCTGATCTTATCAACAGCATTCTGCTATATTTTAAAAATACACAATTCTATAGCTCCTTTCACTCACATTTAGTTGTAACACTTTCATTTTATATGTATTTCATGCTAACTGGATATAGATACAATGGGACAGAGTGCAGCCACTTTAGAATTGACTGACCTACCTCTCAATTTACTGTGAACTGAATCTGACTCATTCCTCAGAAGCTTAAACCAAATTAGCCACAGTATGACATGGGTGAACTCACTACTTGTGAAGAAGTAAATAGTCATTTGAGCAAGAGCTTGAACATGGCTCTTTTACATGATAGATACAGGCCCTAGCCACCAGGCCATAAAGCCAACATCACTAGCTTGCTGTCTCTGGCCCAATGAATTGTTTAATACCAAACGGAACAGCTTCAACTGGAGTGACTGGGACATCGCCACCCTCAGATTAACCAATAGCCTGGTAGCTAGAGCTCTTACCTGGGATATAGAAGAGCTGAGTTCAAGTCCTTGTGCCAAATCAAGCCAAGGGGGGATTTGGAAACAGCTCTTCCCCTCGCCTGCCTACTGGGGAGCATGCACTTCGGCCAGTCTCTTTCCCATTCTCCTTATTGCTGACTGTCTTCTGCACAGGACCCAAATGGGACCAAGCCTGGTAGGGGAACACCTTGCTGATAAATCCTGTTGGGACTTAGGTGTGCGCTAGGGTGCTGAGCAGCTTGGTGGCATCAGGATCTCGGAGGCTCTGTGCATGCCCAGTGGTGGAAATGTTGGTAGCTATGGAATTGAGGGTCTACAGAGTTGTGGAGAATCTCTGTGCTGCCTAAATGTTGGACTCAAGCTTATGGCGTGGAAATTCAGGGCCTAAGTCCCTTAGTGGCTCTAGCCTGAGTCACCTCTATAGACTCAGCATTATAAGAATCATGTAGCTTTTTAGAAATTAAACAACAGCTTCTGACCAACAGCCCTGAACTCAAACTATCCTGAATATCAAAATCGCATTGCTAGCAGCCCACATCACCCACAAGCGAATGGAGAGGTTGAGAGAGCTCTAGGCAGACAGCCAAGCAAATCCATTCCTTGCCCTTCTGAGTTACACATCAGCACCAGTCATGGCTATTGGATATAGTCCAGCCCAAATCCTGATGGGAAGACAACTCAGAACTACTGCTCCAGCTTTGTTCATATCAAATTGGGAACAGTATAACACAGTTTAGCACTGCATTACATCACCGACAGAAGGATTGTCCAGTGTGTTTCAGGAGGTGTAATTAAGAGTAATGATGTAAAGCTAAGAAAAGGAAAAATTAAGCTGAATTTCAGGAAAATGTTCCTGAAAGTAAGGAATTCAAGGCTGGCCAACTCTTCCAGTGGAAGCCAGGGGATTACAAAACCATTGGGGAGGACATTTTAAAATTAGACAGAACAAAAGGAACTGTAAAACAAAGCCCTTCTTTATGAGGAGGGCCTAGAAAGGAGCAAGTAGAGCTTGGTGAAATATTTCATTTGAAACATTTTTCTTCAATGGATGGGGGCTTTTTTTGTCAAAATGGAACTTTCCACAGCAACTGCCCACTTTGAACATCATTTTGGATTCTTGTGGAAAACTTGAACCCCCCAACATTTCAGCTGAAAACCAGGTATTTTTCACTTTTTGCCACTGTTGGTCCCAAAATTTTGATTTTCAAGTTTTTGATGAAAACCTAAAAACTTTTGAAGACAAATTTCAATGAAATTTTCCCCAGGAACAAAACACACATTGCCCAGCCAGCTCTACCTGTGAGGCCTTTTCCAGCTCTTGTTTTATTGCTGTGAGGTAAAAACACAAAGATCCATTTTTCCTGAAGGAGAAGGCTTCCTGGTTCTTCCTGTTCAGTTTGTTTACTAAAACTGCTTGGCTTCCTTTGAGCGGTTCAAATTGTTATCGGACAACAGGCCTCTGCATCTGCAGACATTCTTATAAACTACTCTGGTTCCTTAGGGGGAACATGGCGCATACTGTTAACTAGGAATGACCTCCCCAACCATCAGAGCGGGAAGGATCTCAGGGACCCCTAGGGAGCAAAGAAAGCATTGGGGCTAATCTTCTGTTACACAAAATGTAGCCCACAAGGTGGAATCTATTACAAACTGTTCTGTTTCTTTCTGACTTGACCTTTATTGCAGGTGGAATTGACCCACTTCTCCGTGGTCTGCTGGTTGACCATGCAAAACTAATGAAACAGAACCAAATGATGGTTGAGGAGCTCCAGGAGCGGCTTTTTGAACAGGTAGAAATAATTGGACTGGATCTAGCATCCTTAAACCTGCAACGTGGAAGAGATCATGGTCTTCCAGGTAAGTAAGCATAAGATTGCATCCCACAGGCAGTAATAGTGATTTTTCTGCATTGTTTGCAGCTGCTCCGAGAATGTCCTAGGTTTTTTCCAGACAGCCCAGGAAGGACAGCCCCTGCCCTGAGGAGCTAAGGATGGGTGGACAGACAGATGTTAGGGAGGCAAAATGATTCTGTACTGATTATCAACATTAACCAAAATGCTTTTAAGTGGGATTTAAATATGGATAGTGTGGTGCCTTTTGGACGAGCTTGAGGAGTCCATAAATGGGGAGGAGGGATTTGGGGGAGAAGGCTGGAGGTGACTGGCTGTCAGAGAGCATGACAAACGGGCAGATGGGGGAGGGACCCTGGTGGAGTAGAGGAGAAGGGGGGAATGCAACTCTGAAAAAGAAAGATAACCAGGGAGGGGCAGAACTGTACAGAGACTTGGAGGTGGCAGCCAGAGGCTTAAATCTGATGTCAGATCTAAGGGATGTGGTCAGTTGGATGGAGAAGGAAGGCAGGGGGAGGGATAGCTTGGTGGTTTGAGCATTGGCCTGCTAAGCCTAGGGTTGTGAGTTCAATCTTTGAGCGGGGGCCACTTAGGGATCTGTGGCAAAAATCAGTGCTTGGTCCTGTTAGTGAAGGCAGGGGGCTGGACTTGATGATCTTTCAAGGTCCCTTCCAGTTCTAGGAGATTGGTATATCTCCAATTATCAAATTAAAAAAAAAGTAAGAAGGTGGCTCTATTGCTAGATTCTGATAGGCCAGAGGGAATGGGTGTGTCTGGGTGGCCAGAGGGAGGCTGGTGCAGCAGTCAGGACCTGGACTTGAGCTCTGGTTTGGGAATGGAATGGAAAGGAGCTGGTGCAGCAGTCAGGACCTGGACTTGAGCTCTGGTTTGGGAATGGAATGGAAAGGAAAGAAAAGACAGGATCTTGGAGATGCTGAAGAGGAAGCAGCAGAGTTTGGAAATGGCCTGGATGGGCAGCAGGGGAGAGGGTGGAGTCAGAAATAGCCCCTGTGGTGCGGGGCTGGGTGCTATTGATTGCAGTGGGGAAGGGAAGGTGTTTGGGTTTGGCTGTGTTCAGGGTAAGATGATGATAGGACACCAGAAGGGAGATGTCAGAGAGGCAGGAGACAGGCAAGGCATGGAGTAGAGCTGTGTGAGCCCTCAGCATGCAGACAAGAGCTGAGTCCTGTGAGGCTGTCCAGGGAGTGAAGGGAGATGAGCAAAGGGCAGAACCCTGAGAGGGACAGAGGACATCCCATCAAATAGGACACTGAGCTTGAAGTCAGAGGGGTAGGAGAGGACAGTGTCTCAGCACCCAACAAGGAGAAGATGTCCAGGAGATTTTCTGCTGTAATTGTCTCAAACTCTGACAAAGATGTGTGGGTCATGGTGGACAATCAGCTGAATGTGAGATCCCCCTGCAATGCCATGGCCAAGAGAGTTGATGAGATCCTAGGAGGTATAAACAGGGAAATCTTGAACAGTAATAGAGAGATTATTTTACCTCTGTATATGGCACTGATGCAACTGCTGCTGGAATAATGTGTACAGTGCTGGTGCCCACAATTCAAAGACACTGATAAACAGGAGAAAGTTCAGAGAAGAGCCATAAGAATGATTGAAGGATTGGAAAACCTGCCTTTTAGTGAGAGAGTCAAGGAACTCAATTTATTTAGCTTGATGCTGAGAAGGTTAATGATTGACTTATAAGTCTGTAAGTACCACATGGTGAACAGAAATTTGATAATTGGCTGTTTAAATGGGCAGACAGAAGTATAACAAAACCCAATGTCTGGAAGCTGAAGCTATATAAATTTGGATTTGAAATAACACACAGATTTTTAACAGTGATGGTAATCAACTACTGGAGCAATTTGACCAAGGACTGTGGTGGATTTTCCATCATTAGCAACTTTTAAATCAAGGTTGGATGGATTTTTTAAACGATACGCTACTTCAGAAGAAGTTCTTTAGGGGAAGTTTCTGGCCTGTGCTGTACAAGAGGTCAGACTAGATGATCAGGGGTCCCTTCTGGCCTTGGAATCCATGAAAACTGTGGTGACTAGACTATTCCCAGCAGGAATAGTATCTGGATTTCACTATTTGGTAGAAATTGCTCAAACTTTCAAAAACAAAACAATATCCTTTGGCAGATTCGGACCCTTGGATTATTATTGTTATTTGTTTGACTGTAGAACCTAGGAGCCCAAGTCATGGACCAAGACCTCACTGTGCTAGGCCCTGTACAAACACAGAACAAAAAGACAGAACAAGAATCTAAGTACAAGATGAGACAATAGATGGCTACAGACGTACCTCCGGGGAAGCACAAGGAAACAGCGAGACAATATTGATCAGCACGACAGGCAGTGGGTCTCAGCACAGCAGCAGCCTACCTGTTGGCAAGCTTTTGTAGGCTTCACTCTCAGGAGAGTTTGAAGGCGAATAATGAGGTAGCTTTGAGAATGTTGACAGGGAGCTTCTCCCATGTGCAAGGGACAGCATAAGAGAAAGCTCAAAGGTGCTTGTTTGAAAATTTAACAAGTGGGCAATGGAGCCTGCCATTGGCCAGTCAGGTAGGAACTGACACCTAGATGGTGCATGAGAGATGATAGGCAGGTGAGGCCTTGATGATAGGCATAAAAATGAATACATGCAGCTTGTGTTTGATGCATTAGAGGAGTGGGAGACTGTGGAGGGATCTAAAGAGGAATGACGTGGTTAAAGCTATGAGCTAGGAAAATTATCCTTGCAGAAGTAGTCTGGATTGTTATGAGTGGAGCAAGATTGCATTTGTCAAGGCCTGTGAAGAGACTGCTGCAGTAATTGAGATGCAAGATGAGGAGATCCAGGCCGCGAGCTGTAGCTGTGTGGATGGACTGGAATGACCCTATCTTAGAGATGTTTTACAGAAAGAATCAGCAAAATTTAGAGATAGCCGGGCTGTAAGGATCAAGTCGAAGATGGTGTCCAGATTAAAGGCCTGAATGAAGGATTTGATTTTCACCCAGCCTTTACTCCCCTGCATCTTGCAAAGCTTGGCTCTGGTGCACTGGAGCAAGGGGTGCTACACATCTGCTTACATCCCCCAGCCCTCAGAGTAATGGGGCTGGCACACAAGGAGGAGTCACTGCCTCCTGCAGACAGGGAGGGAGCACTGGCCATGGGGGCATCCAGCGAGACACTGCCCCTGAACAAGGACTTTGTCTTATGGACACAGTCTAGCTCATGGAAAAGCCAGCCCCTCTCCCCCAGTGACACTTCAGAAAGTTACAAGCATCTGAAAACAGGGATTGATAATAGGTCCTGTGCTGCATTCCTCATTGATATGTTCACTCCCAGTAGCACATAGTTATAAAGTTAGTAGGACAGTGAACTTTCCAACTCAGCTTTAACTCCCACTCCCATTTGTGAAGACAGAACTTCGTTAATTCAGTGTCTGACACATCAACATCTGCTGAAATATTTTTTTAAATCCCGGACAAGGCAAATGTTACTAGTGGGCACCGGCAAAGTGGGCTGCATTTGGAGAATGGAGGGCAATGGGGAGATGCTGGCACAGATGGGAGGGAGATGGGAGGTATTGACGGCTCTGCTCTGGTTCTGCAGGGTATAATGCCTGGAGGCAATTCTGTGGGCTCTCACAGCCTCGCAACTTAACTGAACTCTCTGCAGTGCTGAGAAATCGTCAGCTGGCCAGGAAGTTCATGGATCTGTACGGGACACCAGACAATATCGACATCTGGATTGGGGCACTCGCGGAGCCATTTGTTCCCAATGGCAGAGTGGGACCTCTGCTGGCTTGCATCATTGGAACTCAGTTCAGGAAATTGCGAGATGGGGACAGGTAGGCTGACTGGAAAGTGAATCTCCACTTCCATTTTATTTACAAAAGAACAAATAGCAGTTGGTGTCATGTGCTGTTCCATTCCCTCACCAATGGACTTGCTTGGTGGTCCAAGCGCCACGGCTCAATACCAGAGTTTCATTCACAGTTATTCAAGGGGCGCCCCAGTGGGAAGGGCAGTTGATTAACCCCTACGTGGCCAGACAGCTCCACTCACTGGTGCATGGATGGTCTGTTGAGGGCTCTGAAGAAAGATGAAACACCCCCTTAAATCTCTTTTAAAGGTGGTAATTTCTGTGGTCATTATCCTGGGTGTATGAATCCAGCCTGCTTCAAACCAACACGAAAAATGCAAACACTATGTCAATTTTAATTTTTGTTTCGTGTATTGCCACTTTCAAAACATTTCTTAGAAACGCAGGTTTAATTTGACTGTTAATGTTGCAGTTAACAATGATGTCACCACCATTCTACCATAATTTATGCTATGCAAAAATACTACATTAAAAAAAGTTATGCAGTTTGCAAAGTTGAACACTCGGATGTTAGGAAATGCCTGCAATCTTTACTTAGCACCCTTGTGCGTATGCATTTTGACAGTCTTTTTAATTACACAATTGTGTGTTGTCGGGGTTCTGGGAACAACAACACAGGACGGACAGCGCTCCAGGAATAAGGCAGCTGTTCAATATTTCTTCTTATTGTTCAGTGTGTGGCCCCTGCCGTGTTCACCTCACATCATCCAAACCTTGCACTGAATACAGAATTTGTCATTTCTTCATGGGCAGTTCCAGGGCACTGACCATAGTATCACGAATGTATCTTCACAACACCTCAGTGAGGTAGAAAGGTGTTATGGGCCCCATTTTACAGATGGGCACAGAGCTAGAAACTCCATAACTTACAAGTGTTTGTTCTGCCTGCTAAATATCACACCCAGGCCACAGACCCTTAGGACCACTAGAGTTCTTCAAAGAAATGGCAGGAAAAATTGGCTAATGTGGGCAAAACTACCTCTTTCCCTCCCCTTGTTCTCAAGGGGAGCCAAACCATTTTTGCTGAAACACAGCAGAAAAATCCAGTTTGAGGCCGAGCCCAAGCCTGGTGAATCTCAGCCTGCAGGGTTCAGGTCTGGCAAAGTAACAAGTGATAACAAGTGCTGGCTGCCTTGTGCTCCTTCCCTCACGTAAGAAGCGGCTAGCTCCTGCCTTTTTGCTAAACTGAGCCAGGCTCTCTCCTTTTCTCTCCCCTCCAGGCCTGGCATTGGCTGTAGGTATAACAGGGCAGGGCTAGCTAGGCCCAATGGCTTTCTTTAACCCCTTTTGTGCTGGTGGGCAGTTTCTCTGCTTGACCACATTTGTATCTTTTCCAACTCATTGTGCAGCCCTGCCTAGCCCATGGCACACCATCCAAGCACTGGGTGGAAGACAGAATAGTGTATTCCAAGAACTTGCTCTGTTGTGAGGAGGCATTAGTCCATTTTACAGACAGGCCCAGAGGTCTCTTTGCTCCTGTTGGAGCTGGGGCCATGGTCTGATTGGGCTGGTGAGCACCTGCAGGCCATGCTACAGCTAGTGAAGGGCATAGTCCAAGGGGCTGGAGTGCTGCACGCTAGGAGCTGCCTCTTCTCCTTGCTCTGTGAGACTGGTGTACAGGGGAGCAGATTCTCAGGGTTACTGCTGCCTAAGCACTCCCCACGCTCCATGAGGGAGGAGGAATCCTTGCCATGCTGTTTGCATGGCTCCTGCTACTGGAGTGAGCCAGGGGTCGTTTGGGGACTAAACAGTATGTGATCATTCAATTAAGGTCTCGAGCACAGCCCATAGGCACAAGAGGGCAGAGTTAAGATTGTGCAGGCAACCTTAATTCAGGGATTTCCTAACTTTTGCATACATTCAGAGATGTTAAGGCCAGAAGGGACCATGGTGATCATCTAGTTCAGTGACTCTCAAACGTTTGTATTGGTGACCCCTTTTATACGAGTGCAACTCCGCCCTTATAAATTAAAAACTCTTTTTATATATTTAACACCATTATAAATGCTGGAGGAAATGCAGGGTTTGGGTTGGAGGCTGACAGCTCATGACCCCCACCCCTGTAATGACCGTGTGACCCCCTGAGGGGTCTCAACCCCCAGTTTGAGAACCCTTGAACTAGTCTGACCTCCTGCACAGCCCAGGCCAGAGAACATCTGTGATTCCCACAGAAGCTTTTTAGCCCATGACTTTGCAATCTAAAGTTCTTTGCATTTTCAGTAGAACTTATCCGTATAGAATCTTCACAGTCTTTCTCTAGAAATCTTGAAGGCATTTTGGCTATAGGAGATTTATTAACATTAGAAAAACACTTTTTTTTTTTTTGAACTACCAACTGAAAATATGGCCAAACTGCAGCTGGTGGGAGTTTTGCTGCTGACGGCAATGAGTCCCAGATTTCACACACCACCATTTGTATTTCCTTTTCACAGGCAAGGCTACTTTTCATTTCAATGGAGACAAAACAAAATCATGACCCTCCAGGGCTAAATTCATTCCCAAGAAGGATAAACACGGGTAGTAACACTGCTGCTTTTCTGCTTCTTTGTAGATTCTGGTGGGAGAATCCTGGGGTTTTCACTCCACAGCAGCGCCGTGCGCTGAGCAGAAGTTCATTGCCACGGGTTCTCTGTGATAACACTCGCATTAGAGAGGTGCCCAGGGATGTGTTCAAGGTCAACCGCTATCCTGAAGACTTTGTGAACTGCGGAGTGATCGACAGTCTTGACTTGTCACCTTGGAGACAATGCAGTAACTAGGGAGCGGAAGGTACAACTGGACCCCATGCCCAGAGAAATACACACAATTGGGCCCATGTGGAGACTTCTCCTCCCCAGCATTCCCTGGCCTTTCCTCCCCAGATCAATCCCAATCCCCCAAAAAACTCACACTTCCAGCCCCCTTCCTCCAACAGAACCTTCCTTCCAATCCCCTACCTTGATCTTCCCATCTGCCCCATAGGCTTCTGCGTGTCTTCACTATAACATGAGGGCATTTTAGCACTGCTTGGCGGAGTTGTGTTAAACAACACACTGGCAAATACATCCACTGCAAAGTTGGTTTTAACACCATGTTAGTTAACACAACTAGTTCAGGGCCATGTTCTGTCACACCCTGATTTTCTAGTGAACACAAGCCCATTGACTCTCTTGTCCCTAAGGCTCGGTTGCTCCCAGGCCCTGGTACAAATGACCTGGCCTTCACCCACCTTGTTCACAGACTGTAGGCTGGATCCAGCTGCACTGAAGATGGTGGGAGGCTTTCCATTTACTCCAGTGGGAGTTGGACTGGGAACCCTAAATCCCTAGCTTGGGATGGCTGTGGATCATGTACTCATACAGTTATCTTCCTAAGAGACACAGACTCATCCACTCATTCCACTTCATGGAAACGTACAGGTTTGACTAACTTTTCATTAGGAAGGTTTCTCAGGTCCAGGATTGGCTTTCTGGAGAGAGAGACCCAGCCCTACCCCAGAACAGCTTGCTCGGGAGCAAGGACTTGGGTCTTCCACATCCCAGGGAAGTGTTCTAACCACTAGGCTATAGAGTCACTCTCTTTCAATGACTCCTGTTTTATATTGAACAAAATTACATGTTTATTGCTCCAGAGAGGTTGATTCTGTTGGCTGGTGGTCAGGGTACTCACCTGGGATGTGCAAGATCCAAGTGCCTAGAGCAAATCAGGAATGTGAACCTGGGGCAAAAGACATATCTGGCTTTAAGACTAAGCTTGATAAGTTTATGGAGGGGATGCTATGATGGGATAGCCTAATTTTGGCAATTAATTTGGCAACTGATCTTTGATTATCAGCAGGTAAGTATGCCCAGTGGTCTGTGATGGGATGTTAGATGGGTTGGGATCTGAGTTACTACAGAGAATTCTTTCCTGG
>NC_133788.1:2382938-2397190 GCF_003597395.2 Chelonoidis abingdonii | reverse complement strand
CCTTCCTCTGCTGCATGGGGCATGGGTCACTTGCTGGTGGATTCTCTGCAGCTTGAGGTCTTCAAACCGCAATTTGAAGACTTCAATAACTCAGACATAGGTTAGGGGTTTGTTATAGGAGTGGGTGGGTGAGATTCTGTGGCCTGCATTGTGCAGGAGGTCAGACTAGATGATCATAATGGTCCCTTCTGACCTTAAAGTCTATGAGTCTATGAGTGCCCTAACTACCAGGCTACTGGGTGTCCTGGGATGGGCAGGTGTTTGCACTCATATTTGGGTGTGGGGGATTTTGAAAGGCCTCAGTTTTGTTTTGAATTGGAACCAAACAAATTAGAGATGTCATTTTTCCCTGATGGGAATTGCTGTTTCTGGCCAGTCCTAGTGTTCCAGTGGAATTCAGGTGTCAGGGAAGCTCTGGTTGCAGCAGGGTGACTAATCTCTCAGAGAGCCAGGACCAGTGCCATGCAGGGTTTGAAAAATCAGGACAGCACCTGGTGGAACTGGGCTCTGAATTGAATGGGGAGCCAGTGCAGAGAACAGCATGTTGGGATGATTTGTTCCAAGGGTCCTGTGTTACTGAGTGACCAGGTTGCTGTGTTTTGAACAAGCTGTTTTTTCCTTAGGGCTGAGGCTTCCCTCTTAGATAAAAGGAACTGCAATACCCAGCTTAAGTGTCACAGTGTGCAGATCATTGTGACCAGCTCTGCCTTTCCTACCACCGGCCACAGCTGGGCCAGCCACAGACAGCAGGGAGCTTTTTTCTTTGTTGCTGTTGCTACTTAAATCGAAGAGGACCCCGGGCTGTGGACCAGAGTGGCAGTGTGAGGGCAGATGGCTGGGATTGTAATAGAGGAGTGCTTTTCCTTTCCCACATGTATCACATCAGTCTTATCCTGGTTCAGCTTCAGCTAGCTGTTCTTCATGCAGCTGCTGAGCTTAGAAGGCAGCGAGAAACTGTCCTGGGGCAAGTACATCCCATTCCCCTTTGCGGCAGGGAAAAGGGCATTACAGCCCTGTGGCTAAGTCCACCTGAACACTCTTAGCCTTAGGCCGTACAGCCTAATGGCCAGGGTCAATACGGCTGCCCTCTCTCACAGGGCCTCAGGGCCTAATGGTTGGGGGGGGCGGGAGGCACCTCCAAAGGGTGGTGGTGGCTGGAGTAGGGAGTCCCAGACCCTCTTTACTCCACCAGGTCCCAGTCCAGGGCCCTGTCAGCGGAATTGTATTCACCATTGGGTCAGCGGAGATCTGACCAAAACATGCTGATTTAGTGCCCAGTCATAGAATCATAGAAGATTAGGGTTGGAAGGGACCTCAGGAGGTCATCTAGTCCAACCCCCTACTCAAAGCAGGACCAATCCCCAACTAAATCATCCCAGGCAGGGCTTTGTCAAGCTAGGCCTTAAAAACCTCTAAGGATGGAGATTCCACCATCTCCATAGGTAACCCATTCCAGTGCTTCACCACCCTCCTAGTGAAATAGTGTTTCCTAATATCCAACCTAGACCTCTCCCACTGCAACTTAAGACCATTGCTCCTTGTTCTGTCATCTGCCACCACTGGGAACAGTCGAGCTCCATCCTCTTTGGAACCCCCCTTCAGGTAGTTGAAGGCTGCTATCAAATCTCATCCGCCCCACTCTTCTCTTCTGCAGACTACATAACCCCACTTCCCTCACTTTTTCTCATAAGTCATGTGCCCCAGCCCCCTGATCATTTTTGTTGCCCTCCGCTGGACTCTCTCCAATTTATCCACATCCTTTCTGTAGTGGGGGGCCCAAAACTGGAAGCAATACTCCAGATGTGGGCTCAGCAGTGCCGAATAGAGGGGAAACAAAGGCACGTTGTTGACTCATATCCAGCTTCTCATCCACTGTAATCCCCAAGTCTTTTTCTGCAGAACTGACGCTTCGCCAATCAGTCCCCAGCCTGTAGCACTGCATGGGACTCTGCATTTGTCCTTGTTGAACCTCAGATTTCTTTTGGCCCAAACCTCCAATTTTTCGCGGTCACTCTGGACCCTATCTCTACCCTCCAGTGTATCTACCTCTCCCCCTAGTTTAGTGTCATCTGAAAACTTGCTGAGGGTGCAGTCCATCCCATCGTCCAGATCTTTAATGAAGATGTTGAACAAAACCAGCCCCAGGACCGACCTCTGGGGCACTCCACTTGATACCAGCTGCTAACTTAATATTCAGCCATTGATCACTACCCATTGAGCCTGACAATCTCATGTGGTGCAGAAAAGGCTGCAGGAGGGAACTGAGCTGTGCTGGTCTGCATGGTGGAAAAAGAACCGTTAGCACTGGTCTTCAGCTTAATCTTTCCCTTAATTTCAGCCATCGCTCCTAACTGTACCCCATTCATAGATGTGTAAGGACAGACAAGACCCTCCTCACCCTCTAGTGTGATCTCCTGCATAGCGCAGGCCAGAGACCGTTACCCAATCAGTCCTATACTGACACCAGTAAATTGTGATTAAGCTAGAGCATAACTTTTAGAAAGAGACACCCAAACTTGATTGAAAGCTGGAGTTGTTCATAGCCTTTAAGGGCAGGAAGGATCCTTGATCATCTTGTCTGACCCTGTACAACACAGGACACTAAGTTGCACTCAGTAACCCCTATATTGAGCCTAATCACATGTGTTAAATTAAAGCATTTCAGTCCCCAGGAGCTACAGGGACCGGGAGACAGCAAGGTGCCAGTGAGATGGAGATTCCATCCCACCCTTTGGTAATCTGCTCCAGTACTTGATCACCCTCACTGCCAATCATTAGAGTTTCTTGCCAGTTTAAATTTGTCTAGCCTCATCTGCCAGCCACTGGGCCTTGTAATGCCTTGGCCAGTAGTTTAAAGTCCCCCCTAATATCAGACTGAAAAGAAGCTGGATGATGCAGTCATGTTTTACAGTGCCGGTGATATATCTTTTATTCCAACAGTAAGTAGGCAGGTGTGAAACTACACCTGCTAACAAGAAATTTCTCTAATCTGCAGGACCAGAGAATTTGCATCCTACAGTTCCAAAAGAATTGGCCAAGAAGCATTCTGAGCCATTGATCTTAATTTTTAACAATATTAGAAAGAATGGGAAAGTCCCAGAGGACTGGGGGAGAAGCTAATATTTTGCTAATACTCAAAAAATGTTCAGCACCAAAAACTGCTTCACTCAGAGACAGAATACACAATAGTTCAGGGGAAATTTCATGTCCAGGACAATCCCAGCCACCCAGGAGCCTTCTCTGCTTTATTAACACCTTGCCCGTTTCACTCCACAGAACAAGCATCCAGTGACTCTGTATGATGGAAGTTGAGATTTCCCTGGAGGGCTGGATTGAGGATGCTGCTGGCAAGGATTCTTCATTACTTTCAGTCTAACCCACTACTGATACTTGTTGGCTGGAATGCACGGCCTAGCTCTGTGGCTGGCTGGAATGCATGGCCCACCTGCTGTCATTTTGCCTGTGTTTGTGTCCATTTTCTTCCATTTCCAAAAACTTCCAACACTGATGTAACCCTTCTTCCCCTCTGAGTTGGCAGCAACAAGGGCCATGTTCAGTATCCAGGGGTTCTGTTTCAACAACGCAGTGCAAAACCAGCTCAAGCCCCTACCCAGTGACCTGGGACAATTATATACCACCACCACCCCCCGGGTGTCCCTAGGAGGCAATACCTCCTCTCTTGCAAGCACGGAGCCTGAATGTAGCAAAATCCTTTTAATAAAGGAGGGAAATAATGCGGCATTATTTTGGGGAAACACCACAAAGAGGATTCATAACACAAACCATGAGCAAAAGACCCACCCCCAAGTAAGTTTTGGCAGTGTCCTTTTCCCCTTAGAGTTTTAAGTCCAATCACCCCAAAGTCCAACAATCCAAAAGTCTCTGTCCCTGGTCAGTGCCGCCCCAGAGTTCAGAAGTTTATCTGCAGAGTTTTACCCCCTCCCCAGCCTGGATGGAAATGGTAGGGGCACACAGGGTGCTAAGGGTCTCCTTACGTGGTCCGAGGCTGACTGCCCTGCCTCTCCGTGGAGTTCTGCTGCAGCCTTCACCACACACGGCTCTGCTTCACCAGCTGCGTCGCTCCTCTAGCCATCCCTGCAAACTGCTCTGTTTGCTCTGCTCTGCTCTGCTCGCTGTTCTGTGGGCTGTACCAACTGTCCTGCAAACTGCTCTGCTCTGCCAGCTGCTTAGCAATATATCTTCAGGCTCCCCCACTAGTTAACACAACACTCAGTGTTCTCAACTCAGAAAGTTTAACTCTTTAATGATTTCAGCTCTTAGTAATTTCAGTTTGTAGTAGGAGAGCCCCAGAGCTGGTGCACCATTGGCCCAAAGTGAATTCAGCTCAACAGCCTCTAGCTAGACTTCTAATGGAACCAAAATTAGCTCTACTATTCAACAGTGGGGAGAGGAGACAGTACAATTAGTGTTCCAGGCCCTTAAAAGGGGGCCCATACCATCAGGTACAAACATCTGTCCCCAACTTCTCTCAGTTCACTGGGTGTTGGAATCCATGTCTAGCAAGTGCTACTTAGTTGATGGTGAGACCCTCTGTCATAAAACAGTTTCATAGTCCCTCATTCATATAATCAGGGTAACAACACTTTATTCCTCCTGCCCCAATAACAGAGAAATTGGGCATCCCAAGCTGTCAAAGTGACCATTTGGGCTGCCGTGGGTTCATGCTAGGTGGGGTGGGTGTGCCTATACAAACAAGCTGAGCCCCTGAAGTTCTTTCCCACACTCCCCATAATTCACCACCAGCTGTCAGGGCAGAGCTCATCCTGACTCTGCTTACATCAGCATTAGCTGCAAGTGGCCATTGCTAAAAGAACTAGGATTAGCTAATAACACTCGCTAAAAAAGTCCAGACTGAACTGAAGCCCATGAGCGCAGATTTACAAGTTAGTGATTGGAGGCTGCCTTCTGGCACCTCTTTTTGTGATTCTTCAATTTCTTTATGATACAGGTGATTGATTCTCTTTCTGGTTTCTCTGAATGGTGAAAGGGCAAGTTGTATACATTAAAGATATTATCTCAATAAAGCCTGATTTATGCAAATGTGTATTCAGATACCATCACCTCCCATTTCGGATTATTGTCCGTATATTGGAACAAATACACCGTTAACCAGATAGCACTACCTAGCAGACTATATACATCTCAAGCCCCCACACCTGTCTCAAAGTCCAGAGCACCGCCCCACAGGTGTTTTGTTCAAGGCATCAGCCCCCTTCTGTGCCAACAAAAAGTCAGCATGCTTCTGCAGCCCACAGAAAGCATAGTCTGAGACCTTCGGGAAGCCAAAGAAAGAGAAACGACCTGGCACTTCTCCTTTCTGAGGGGGCCTAAGTGGACAAGGCTCTCAAACCTTTTCCCTGGTCTGCAATCCCTGCTTCCAGAGACCAAAGGGGCTCTGTGTTGCAGTCCTGCTCCTTCAGAGTTCCCCCCTGCACTGAGCAGGGATCCTCCCTTTTAGGGACCACGCATCTCTAGTCTTGACATGCCTCACAGGTTCAGCAACAAATCCATAGCCCTCTAAAAATTGTTTTGAATTGACTAAAATGTTTCAGTTGACTCAAAATTAATTTTTCAATTTTGTTATTTTGTGATTTTTGAGTGTTTTTCACTCCTTTTTATGCTTTTGATTTTTGTGCTGGTTAGTTGTTATCCAATTTTTTTATAGCTGTTTTGGGTTTCTTGCCTGATCTCCAGGAAGGTTTTCTGATTTTTTCCTTCCAGTGTGTATGAGCATGTAATAATTTCTTGTCTGAGGTGGCTGTTATAAAGAGAATGGTGATCAATTGTTCACTGTATCCACTGAAGATAGGACAAGAAGTAATGGTCTAGTCTGCACCAATGGAAATTTGTTAGATATTAAGAAAAAAATTCTAACTACAAGGATAGTTAAGTTCTGGAATAAGCTTCCAAGGGAGATTTGGAAACCCCTTCATTGGAGGTTTTTTAAGAACGGGTTAGACAGACACTTGTCAGGGATGGTCCAGATATATTTGGTCCTGCCTCAGCGCAGGGGCCTGGACTAGGTGACTTCTCCATGTCCCTTCCAGCTGTATATTTCTTTGTTTCTATGTTGTATGCACCTAGTTTACCAATGCAATCCAGTTTGCTCTGTAACAGTGATTTGTCTTCATCATTATTTACCACCTGAAATGCCTTAGAGAGACCAAGTATATTATAGCAACACAGTTATCTCTATCAACCAGGCACTGATAATTGTTGACGAGGGCAAGAATTATTTTTGTCTCTGGAGGCACAATCAGAATTTGCTGTGCTAACTCATTTGATTTGCTATTCAATGGGTCAGAGAGGATTGCCTGTTGCTAGGTTAGGCAAAAACCAGTTTGTGGCACTGGAGCATTAAGAGAGAGTCTTCTGCTGTAGGTGATGTGCACAGGTGACAAGCATTATTGTGATGCCCTTCAAATTCCATGGGTAACATGAAGAACTCACATTTATCTCCTGAGGACACATGCCTTGGTTCCTAGTCACTGAAAACTCTTCTTCAAGAGCCTTCCATGCTACACGGTATGCCACCCCTGTATCACTGGATTCCTGGCACATTGTGCAGGATTCTGCCCATGGATATGTAGCAGGAGCATGTGAAATGGCAAATGGTGTGAATGAAAGCGGTAACAGGGACCTTTGGATGTGTCTGTTATTCAGTACAGCTGCACCAACATCTTGCACCAATACTGGCAGCTAATGCATGTGCCAAGTGTCTCAGTCAAATGCTGTCCATAGCCTGCGAGGCAAAGCAGCCCTCTGTGGTGTTTGCTACATGTACGAACTTCGTCTTGTCAGTCTTCTAGACCAGACGTTTATGTTGTGTATTTGGTTGTCATGGTTTTTGTTCCTATGGCAACTGAGTTAGATTATTAGGGGATAGCCCAGCCAGCTTCGGCCAGTTAGGCGAGCTCTGTGTCTGTAAATAAATGATAGTTTTGTTAGCTGTCTGCTGTCTGGCCTCAACTGATTTCTTCCTAAACTGGCTGCCCCCAAGGATATAACAAGTGGCGACGATGGATGGAATTCCGGTGCTGCTCCAGTAACAGAAGGAAGTAGAAGTCAAGATAAAAAACAAACAAACAAAAAAACTGCTTGTTTGCACTGACTGTGAAAGTGAAACTAAAAAATCATGGCTACTCTGACCGGGCCACTGGAACTTTTTGATGAGAATATAGTGCAGTGGCATGTATATACTGAGCGTTTTGAGCTTTTTTGTTATTGCAAATGAATTACAGAAAGAAGAAGGTGCCAATATTCTTAAGCGTTGTAGGAGCTAAAACCTACTCCCTGATATGCAGGCTTGACTACACCCTGGTAAGCCTGAGACTAAATCTTACAGTGACATTGTGGAAATCCTGAGGTCCCATTTTTCCCCAAAACCACTGGTAATTGCTGAAAGATATCGGTTCCACAAAAGAGACCAAAAAAGAAGATGAAACAGTTGTACAATTTGTAGCAATTTTAAAAAGCTAGCAGCAGAACACTGTGAATTTAAAGAGATGTTAAATGATGCCCTGCGTGACAGGTTAGTGTTGTGGCCTGTGCAGTGAAGCTATACAGAAGCGCCTACTGACAGAGGCTCAGCTTACATTACAGAAGGCTGTTGATATTGCTGTCTCCGTGGAACTGGCTACAAGGGAGGTGCAATACATCGGTGCATCCCTAGGTTGCAAAAAGTGTCACAAGAACCTATCCACAAACTGTGCAGAGTCAAGAATGTTACCACTGTGGTAAGCCAGGTCACCAGGCATCAGAATGCTGGTGTAAGGACCTGGTGTGTCGACACTGTGGCAAAAAGGGACACATTGAGTGTGCCTGTAAACAAAAGAAAGAGAGGCGTGTGGTCTGGCCGACAAAAAGAGGAACCCTGCATACCCTAGAGCAGACCCAGGATGATCAAGGTGACACCTCATCGCAAAGAGGAAGTGCCACTGCATGTTTTGTCTTTGACAGTGGGCTCACATGAATACTGGGGTAAAAACCCTGTTTGCTGGATGGCAAACCTATACACATGGAACTGGACACCAATGCAGCCGTCTCGCTGGTCTCTCTGAGACTATGTATAAAGAAAAGCTACAGCATCTTCTGCTTAAGGCAACAAAAGCTGTTCTGAAGAACTGTATATGGGAGAAGTTGTGCCCATGTTGTGGCATTATTGATATTAAGGTGGAGCTCAATGGACAGGCTGCTAAATTGCCACTGTTTGTGGTGAGAGGTAACTACCCAGCCTTAATGGGTAGGTCTTGGCTTGGGGAAGATTCAGCTGAACTGGGCAGAAGTGCACCGGATGACTAAAGAAGAAACCAGTTTAACCCCTATACTAAGGAAATATGCTACTGTTTTTGGAGAGGATTGGGAAGTATGAAGGGAATCACTGTGACATTGAACATTAAACCTGACAGTCCACAAAAATATCTGAAAGTTCAAACTGTGCCATATGCCATCCAGGCCAAAAGTTGAAGCAGACCTGGAGCGCCTGGTCATCAATGGAGTCCACAATACCATTACCCATAGCCCATGGGCCACTCCTATCGTTCCAATAGTGAAGAAAGATGGCTCTCTCCGGATTTGCGTGTGATTTTAAGTCACTGTCACCCAGTGTGTGGTGTGCAGAGCAATAACCACTTCCCGCGCATCGATGACCTCTTTCGCAGGCCTGGCTGGGGACAAAAGTTCAGTAAGATTGATCTGAGTCAAGCATATTTACAGATGCATGTCGATGAAAAGTCCAAGAGCTGTTGACTATTGTGACTGATAAGGGCTTTATCGATACTGTCGCCTACCCTTCGGAATAAACGTTTGCTCCCGCCCTGTTCCAGAGGGCTATGGACCAGATCTTGTGTGACTTGTTAGGAGTTTCAGTGCTATTGGATGATATCCTGGTCACTGGAAGGAATGAAGAGGATCACTTAAAGAATTTTAGAGGCTACCCTACAAAGACTGGAAAGAGTATGGCCTACGAGTTCACAAAGACAAGTGTGAATTCTTCAAGCCCTCTGTTGAATATTTGGGACACATCATTGATTCTGCAGGTCTTCATAAGGCCCCTGCAAAAAGTTAAAGCTATTGTGGAGGCTCCCCCACCCTCGAAATGTAAGCCAGCTCATCTCGTTTCTAGGACTACTGAAACTATTATGGAAAGTTCATCTCACAGTTAGCCACACTGCTAAAACCACTTCATAAGCTCCTTGGGTGGAACAAGGCTGGAAGTGGACTGAAGCCTGTGATGTGTTGCATTTAACAAAGCTAAGGATGCATTGCTAATTCTGAAGTTCTAACGCACTTTGATCCATCCTTACCCCTACAATTGGCCTGCGATGCCACTCCCTTATGGAATGGGAGCAGTCATGTCACACATTATGCCTTTGGGAAAAGAGAGACCTATTGCTTTTGCTTCACGCACTCTAAGAAAAGCAGAAACTAACTACGCCAAATCGAATGTGAGGCATTAGGAATTGTTTTTGGAATTCAGAAGTTTCGTCAGTACCCTTTGGATGCGAAGTTAGCTACTCTTCTCACAGACCATCGACCTCTGATGTCAATTTTTGGACCCTACACAGGCATTCCCCCATTAGCTGCTAGTCGTTGCAACGTTGGGCATTGTTACTTTCAGCACACACATATGAAATCAAATATTGGAAATCCACTCAGCACGGCAATGCAGATGGCCTCTCAAGGTTGCCTTTTGCCTGTCAAACATTACAAGATAGTGCCCAAAGGAAAACTTCTACTTTGAACAGGTAGAGAATACACCCATCACTGCTACTCAGATAAAGAAGGCAACTCACATTGATTCCAGTATTGTCCCAAGCTATGGACCTAGTGATGCATGGAAAATCTCGACAAACCTCTCCGGTTTCACCCGACCTTGTTACCTACATGTCCAGGAGGACGGTAGTTATCGGTCCAATCTGGTTGTTTGTTTCGTTGGGGGAGACGTGTCATTATTCCACCACCACTGAGATCACAAATGTTAGAACAGTTACCATTCTGGTCACTGTGGAATAGTGCATATGAAGGAAATTGCACGAAGCTATTTTGGTGGCCTGGATTGGACAGTGCTATTGAAGAGAAGGCAAAAGCTTGTATGTCATGTCAGAGTGTGAGGAATGCACTCCAGTGGGCACCCCTACACCCATGGGACTGGCCCTGAATACCCGTGGCAAAGTATTCACATTGACTTCGCTGGCCCCCTTGAAGGAAGCATGTTCTTGGTGGCAGTAGATGCCCATTCTAAATGGCCAGAAGTCTCTATAATGCAATCCACTATTGCAGAGAGTACTATCCAAAAAACTAAGGGGACTCTTTAGTCGTTTCGGTCTGCCAGACAACTTGTGAGCAACAACGGACCGCAGGTTCGTCTCTCAGGAGTTTCAAAATTTTATGAAGGCAAATGGGATACACCACATCACGTCAGCATCATATCATCCATCCACCAACGGATTAGCTGAAAGATTTGTGCAGACAATGAAACACGCTTTGAAATCAGCAAAGGGACAACACTCCATTCAAAAGCGTCTGGATACCTTCTTACTTTCCTACAGAAACACACCTCATGCTACGACCCAGACATCCCCGGCCTTTCTAAATGATGGGACAACAGCTGCGCACTTTGCTTTGATCTGCTAAAACCTTCTGAACCCCAACAAATTGTGCAATGATCAGCAGCAATATCGAGTCATCAGACGGCACCTAGAGCAAAAAGACTCGAACCTTTAGCCCAGGGACAGCCAGTTTTGGCTCGGAATTATACTTCCAGAGCTAAATGGGTCACCTGCCAAAATCATCACTCAAACAGGACCTGTTTCCTACACAGTCATTGGACTTGCAGAGAATCTCACCTGGCGAACGACATGTAGATCAGCTGTTGCAGGTCATGCAGTCCTCAGGCACATCTGCAGTTGAGTGGTCCTGACTTCACCTTTTCTGGTGAGACACCGAATCATGAATCACCTGTTCCTGACTGTTCTCCTCCATTACTGCCGGCAGCTGAATACCCCTGCCCCTGCATGGAGCTGATACCACCCATCCTCACCTGTTGTGCTTGCGGACCCTGAGCCCATGGTACTTTTGGGTGCAACAACAGACAACAGAAGTTCGCCGTAATCCACCTAGAGACAGAAAGCCTCCTCATCAGCTAGATCTTTAGCTAGAGCGAACCCACAGTTATGGGGCAAAATAATCCCCAGGGTTTAGCCGGGAATGGAGGCAGTCTACCCTCCTTCTCTAGTCTACTGTGTGTTTTTATTTAGGGGATGTTTTTATTAGGGAGGAGGACTATGTTGTGTATTTGGTTGTCATGGTTTTTGTTCCTATGGCAACTGAGTTAGATTATTAGAGGATAGCCCAGCCAGCTTCGGCCGGTTAGGCAAGCTCTGTGTCTGTAAATAAATGGTAGTTTTGTTAGCTATCTGCTGTCTGGCCTCAACTGATTTCTTCCTAAACTGGCTGCCACCAATGATATAACAGTTTCAGCACAGCTGGATCCAGAATTATCCTAGTGCTTCCTGGTATCTCAGCTGTGAATTCATGGCAAAGCTGCCTGCCCTGTCTGTCCCTTGGAGCGCTAGCAGCTTTTGCTACATTTCCTGCAGTGACTCAGGCAGGAGGAACTCTTTCCCTTCCGATTGGTTCTACCATCACAGCAGCTGCTCTTAAACACACTGTAGACCTTTAGGAGGCAAAAATGCAAAGACAGGAATGCCTTGTCCTTCTGTCTCTGGGGTAATTCTGGAAAAGCTGGACAGTGACTGTGCTGCTCACTGTTTGATACTACCATGCAATTCAGTGGAGTTCTTTTGCTGCTTCTTCTCCCAGAGAAATGTCTGCCTACACCATTCACTGGACTATCAAATACTTCTTTGTAAGCAGGCACAGCTAGGCCCTCCTCCTGTGGGGAACAGACAGGACAGGGGAGTGTCACCTAGTGTGTACAGGGCTAAGGTTGCCACCAACTTCTATAAAGCCCTAGTCCAGCCCTACATTTGTAGATTTATATTTACTATATCTAACTATTTTGTTATGGCTGGTTTGGGGTTCAGTCTTGCTGCCATTAATTTCAGTGGGAGCAGGAGCAGGCTGAGCGTGTGTGTGTGTGTGTGTGTGTAGGTTTTTTTAAAAGGAGTTAAGAAAGATTTTTAATAAATCTTTCAAACTGGGGGCAGTACCTTATCATCATACCTATATTTAAGAAAGGGCAAAAAAATGATCCAGACAACTATAGACCCCTTCATCTGAACTCTCTAGAACGCAGGGCTTTAAAACAAGTTTTGATGAAAAAAATTACTAAAGACGTGGAGGTAAATGAAAAATGCAATATGGATTTAGCAAAGGTAGCTCATGCCAGACTGACCAGATACCTTTCTTTGATAAAATAACTGAGTTCTTAGACAAGGGAAATTCAGCAAATCTAATCTATCTGGACTTCAGTGAGTCATCTGACATGGTAGCACATGTGAAATTACTAGTTAAGCTGGAGAATATGGAGATTAATACAAGAACTAGAGGGCAGATAATGAACTGTCCAATGGGAGATCACAAGAGGTTGTGCTGAAGGGAGAACTGTTGGGCTGGAGGAAGGTTAATAATGGAGCTACTCAAAGATCAGTCTTGGGATCATTATATTTCAAAAAGTAGGAGTGAGCTAATGAAACTTGCTGATAGCACAAATGTAGAGACATTGTCAATGTAAAGAAGGATTGTTGTATTAAACAGGAAGAATTGGATGACCTAGAGGACTGGAGTAATAGAAATGGGTTGAAATGTTGATAGTACAAAGTGAAGGGTCATCAAGTGGGGTCTTATCAGTTGGACATGACAGAGGAGGAGAAAGACCTGAGTATATTAGTTCATTGCAAGATGATTATGAGCCACCCATGTGATGCAGCCATAAAAAAGGCAAAAATAACTCTAGGATACATCAGGCGAGGTATTTCCAGTAAAGGCAGAGAAGCATTAATGTCATTGTGCTAGGGAGTTGCACACTCCATAGCTTGTGTAGGCCGTGCTCGTTGCACATCCCAGGGGCCACTTGCATCCTTCTGTTCCCCCTCACAAGCTCACTTTCTGCCACCCTCCCATCCCCTTCTATTTCAGAGACTCCCTGCAACTTCCCTCAGTCTCTCCCCTGCCAGAGAGTCTGTGTCCCCTCATTCCTCCTTCTCCCCTACTAGGGTCCATCATTTTCCTTGCCACCATGCGAGCAGCCCCATATGGATGTCTGTACCCCTTTGTCACTTCCCTCCATGTCCTCCATTCCCCCTCCCTCCCACCAAGAGTTCTGGGTGCCTCATTTCTCCTCCCTTCCTAGCAGGTGTCACAGTTTCAGGGTCACTGCCCCTGTGACCCTCCAGCATGGTATGCTAAAGGAATCCTCTCAGGCATCTAGACATCATGGCTCTCTGGGCAGGGACCCACATTGCTCTCCCTAGTGACCAGGGATTTAGGCTTGTCGTACCCAGGCACTTCACTGTGTTGATTCATAGACTCATACAATCTCAGGGTTGGAAGGGACCTCAGGAGTAAACTAGTCTCACTCCCTGCTCAAAGCAGGACCAACTCCAACTAAATCATCCCAGCCAGGGCTTTGTCAAGTCGGACCTTAAAAACCTTATAAGAAGGAGATTCCACATCCCTCTAAACCCATTTCCATGCCACCACCTCCTAGTGAAAAGCTTTTTCTAATATCCAACCTAAACCTCCCTCTGAACTTGAACCCATTACTCCTTGTTCTGTCATCTGCACCCTGAGAACAGTCTAGATCCATCCCTTTGGAACCCCTTCAGGTAGTTGAAACAGCGTCAAATCCCCATCATTCTTCTCTTCTGGCAGACTAAAATAACCCAGTTGCCTCAGCCCAAGGGGCAGCCTCAGGCGCACCAACGCAGCAAGCACCTGCTTTGGGGTGGCAAGCCATGAGATGCGACCTTGCCGTCCGCTGTAAGGGCGGCAGTCAGGCATTCTTGTGTGGCATGCCTGTGAAGGTCCACCGTCTTGCAGAGCTTCCAGCGCAGCAATTGGTGTGTCGATGCCGAAGGCGCAGGACCGGCAGATCACCCGCAAAAACGCCACTGACTGCCGTGCTGGGCTGGCACAAAATATCTGCCTCAGCCTCTCACCTTGTTAATCATAGTGTTCCCTGTCCTCTAAAATCAATTTTGTTCCCTCTGCTGGAATTCTCTCCAATATTTCCACAACCTTCTTGTAATTGTGGGAGCCCAAGAACT